>NC_059558.1:8486337-8788975 GCF_905220415.1 Colias croceus | reverse complement strand
TATAAATTATAATATCATCTGATGTGGATCATTCGTAGACAAACTAAAAAAAATAATAACTTGCATGCCCACCCGGTATCGAACCCCGGACTTTTTTCTGTAAGGACTCTTAGATCGCCACACGAATTTTTCTTTTTCTAGAATTAAAAATGAGTCAGGTTTTTAACTGATTTTCTGTACAACTTTTTGATACTAATTTGTCTGAGCTTAGGGATGTCGCGTCAATGCAATGAAACACAGGTCGGAGTCTATCGAGCGTATATTGGCACTAGGGTCACAGGGTGGCGGGGCGGGACTAGGCCTTCAGCACGTCGGCGGTGGCGAGGCGCGGGTAGGAGGGCTTGGTGAGCACGCCGCACGTGTTGGAGCCCGCGTGCACGCGCACGTAGCCGGCGTCGCCCCACGAGCTCGTCCACGAGTTCTTCAGCACGAAGTGCTGCTCGCCCTCACTAGTGCCCCAGCCCACGGCCAGCACCGCGTGCTTCAGATATTTCGACGTCTTGCCGCTGGAACGTTATTAGAGAACGATATTTTTTCCATAGAGTATAAAATAAAAGAATCATCAAAACTTCTGAGGTAAAAAAAACGAAAAAAAATCGAATCGAATTGAAAACCTCCTCCTTTTTTGAAGTCGGTCGTGTGAAGTAAAACATTTAACAAGTTATTACCATCGGTCGTCATATAGAACGCCCGCATTGTAGCTGATGAAACTCTTACAGTGGGCGTCCACCAACACCACGCTAGGCGAGTGCTCCTTTATCGCCACCTGGTCATCAGATCGATGATTAATGTCGGTCTCGAGAATTAAGTGCAACGTTCGTCGCATTGGAAGTTTACTTAAAATCGGCGCATACTTTGAGAGCGGGCACGCTGTTCTCCGTCACGTTGACGTGTCCGCTGATGCGCGTCACGGCGGCCACCTCTTTCTCGCGACATTGCTGCTTCTAGAGCGTGTAAATACACATAATAGATATATTATATTAATAAAAATTAAAAATTGAAAAAATGTTATTAAACACAAAACTCGTGAATGACTCGATCGAATCCTTTATTTTTTTCGTGTTTAGTGCAAAACATCTTTAAACTTTGTCTCTTTTTATTCTTTTAATGCACTAATTAATGAAATATATTATATAAAAACATCGTGTGAAAATACACAGTTTTTAAAACTCATGAAAATTTCAGCAAAATTTCAAAGTCGCGTCATGGCAATACCAAAGTCAATTTCAAAGTGGAATAAGGCGACGATCATTGAGGCACTTTTAGATTTTCCAAACTTTTTTAATATTTGTTGTTATAGCGGCAACATAAATGCCTATATAATATCTTCTCTGAAATTTTTTAAAATATTTTACGATCACGTTTCGTGAGATACGGCCTGTTGTCAGACGGACAGAAAGACAGACATCAAACTCTCAGTAATAGGGTCTAGTCTTACCCTTTCGGTATGGAACCCTAAAAACTACCTTCTGTACAAAAATCTCTGTCAGCTAACAATCATTTGAGATCAACACAAATACTTTTGAAACTTTGAAAGATCAGCTAGTTAAAAACATGTTTAAACGTCAGTCGAATCACCATCGACTTGTAGGGGTACTCGTCGAGTGCCGGCAGGCCGCGCTCGCGCACGTAGTCGTACGCGCTGCTGGGCCACGTGCCTTTGCATCCTTTGCCCCCGAACCTGCGATCATTCTCATTTTATAACACCACTGATATAACATAAAATACGTATTTTTAATTCGTAATTCTGAATTGATTATAATTAATATGTTTTATTTTTTTCATTCATGCAAATTAAAACTTTTCTTAACAAAAACGAAGTTTATTAATTTTCCATCTTATAGAGATAATTATATAACATAAATAAGAAACTATCGTTAAAAAAGATGAAATTATTGTATTGTCACTGAACCTTGATGAAGTGTACAAAGTTTTGAATTAAATCTGTCTGTTTAAAGCGGGTCAAAATGGAGACTAAATGAGTCGGTTACATACAAACATATCAATAAATTAAATATGTTTATTTGATTGTATTATAATATGTACAAGCAACTATTTACAATTTTGCATAGGTTCCGATCAATCCGATGATGCGTTTCAATAAGCAAATGTTTATTACATTATTAGAATGGACAACGCGTGAATGAATTAATAATAAATAAATAAATCATCCTTTAGGCTTGATTTTGACCCACTTTAAATGGACACTTATCAAGGATCGGTGACCATACAAAAGTTTTACGAGCGTAAGCCTATGATATATAAAAAAGCTAGATACGTTACCCGCTCTCTATTTTGGCAAGAAAAAACTCAGCTAAGTGCCCGAGTTTCACTTAGTCACGCACCATTCAGCGTCGTGGCTGGACGTTCTTTTTATATTTTAATCGGCAGTTGTTATTACGAAGTACATGAGTGAGACATGTATTATGTTTCGTGCGTGAGGGTGAAAGAGAGAACAACTGTATTGGTGATAATGCGTTAGTAAGTAGGTATGTATTAATTACGCTGTTTTTTAGTGCAATGATGTTGGCGTATGCCGCGTCTACTAGTATAATAGGTCATTGGCGTAAGCGTGTTTTTAAGCTATTGCATAGCTTCTATCGCGGGCCTTGAGCGCGGGGACCGAATCCAGAAATTTAGTAACGAAAAACCTCACGCTCCCCACTCCGACGGGCGCGGAGTTGTGGCTTGAAGGCATAGCATGCAATAGCTTTACCGCGGCAGTCCCCGAGCGCCACACGTCTTTTTTTTTGTTTTTTAAACTACACACATCAACAAAGTCTAGAGAAATTTTTTATTTCCACCTTGGTGAGAAAAACTAACATTTTTAGTGAAAATAAAAAAGAAACATGACTTGTTTTTATTTTGTATTAAAGACCTTAAAATTGTCTACAATTCTTCCAATTAAAATATATTACAAAATTCTTCATAGATTTTTAGATATTTGTACAATAAAAAATATCCCTAGACTTTGTTGATGTGTGCATATTAATTTTTAAGTGATTGTAGATCACTTTGACGTAGAAACGGACAATATTAATAAGAATAAGCATTACGGGCCCGAGCAGTCGACGAGGCACTGCGGCGACAGCGGCACGAGGCGGCCCGTGCGCATGTACAGCGCGCCCTCCACCGCGCCCGCCACCGCGAACGCCCAGCACGACGCGCACGTCGTACCCTGGTCTGCGAGACAGGAGAGAAACGTATGAAATCCAATCGACTTGGCGCTTTGGACCATTCAAACGTGCATCTCTAATATGACATGTTAAACAAACTTTCTGACTGAGGAGGAGATAATAAATTTTAATTAATAACTCAGCCCCCGGAATCACAGACACAATAGAAAATCTATTGTGTCGTGGTCAGATCGGGCCGCTCGGGGCTCAACTTTAAGTTTCAGTACCTTCTATACGTACTGTTCACGCTTAGGTTTCTAAAGAGATACATATTACATGTGCTGTCGACTCACTCTGCACGGGCGAGACGCCCATGGATTGGAAGCTGTCGGGCAGGCTCGCGTCCTTATCCTGCAGCTCGCTGCGTGAGTAGGGGAAGCGGTCGCCCGTGTCGAGGCTGCCGGTCGACTCCACGCCCATGAGCTGGTCCTTCTCGGCGTCCAGCCGGTCGCCCAGGTGGTTGACGCCCAGCGACGTGGTGCTGCCCTGCCGGTTGGCGGACGACGTGAAGCGCGCGGTCTGCATCAGCAAGTTCTTGCGCACGGCCTCCTCGGTGTCGTCGCCGTATTTGCGGTTAAAGTCCGTTTTAAACCTGAGTAATATCCAGTGTGAGAGGTTTCTATACGTTCATACAAAATATTTTACTGACCGGAGTACGAATTATGTACCTATATTATTAGCCTATATCTAAACTAGGCGTATGACACAGACATACGACAGTTCATCGAACACAGTAATTATATATTATACTTGCTGCGCCACGCGGTTTCACCCGCATAGCTCCGCTCCTGTTGGTCTCAGCGTGATGATATATTATAGCCTATAGCCTTCCTCGATAAATGGTCTATCTAACACCGAAAGACTTTTTCAAATCGGACCAGTAGTTCCTGAGATTAGCAAATTCAAACAAACAAACAAACAAACTCTTCAGCTTTATAATACCTATTAAAGTGTAGATAATTATTAGCTAGAACTACATTTTCACCAGAGCGTGGCTTCGTTCGTGTTGGAAAACAGAATTTTGTACTTCGTGAATTTTCGAAGAGGCAGTATGAATTTTTTTCTTAATTAGTTTCGTATATCGCGTCAACTGTTTATGTTAAAAAAAAAATTACAAACATTTTGAAGACCTTTTTTCATTCATACACACTTTTTACAAACATTATGGGAGCATTATCGACTTATAATTTATTTTTCAGTTAATTAAAGATAATACATAATAATTACTTTTGAAGAGCCACATCATATTTGGGGTCGCGGAAGGGCAGCGTGAACTCGCGCAAGGGGTCGAGCCGCGCGAATTGTTCCGGGTCGGAGCGGCTCAGCGTGTCCTTCTCGTCGCACAGCTCGTCTGAAACGTAGGGCAACGTGGCATGACTCATCACTCATCACATAACCTATGAAAAACCTGAAAGTCTCGTAGAGAGTATCTTTCAATTTGATATCTTTATTTACTTACCAATATTGGGTGTGAAGAAGGCAGCATCCTTTCGTTCGATCCTCACGTCTAAGTAGCTATGTTGGTAGCCGTCGCAGTCCGCCCCCAGCGCGGAGCTGTCCGTTGCCACGTTGTACCTGTGAACGGCACACGATCGAATATGTATGAGGTCCATACTTCATACGATTAACCGGCTTAATGCACTTTATTTTCAAAATTTAATCTTTCTTACTTGTTTCGATTCAAATTGTTTACATGTAAGTAAGGTGACATAATATGGAAGACTGTGATGGAAGTGTGTCTCGTAAGTAACATTCGTAAAAATGATACAAAGTGTGGCTCTTTCAAACATAAAAGAAGTCTTACTGAACTGCATAATAAAAAAGGCAAATTTGAGTGTAAGGGTGCAGACGGAAACGGTATTGAGAAATGAGTGACTGACTGCAGCGGCACAGGATGGTCGTCGCGGTCACGCGCCAGCAGCAGCTCGTGGTGCACGGTGAGGCGCTCGCCGCTCGCCGCGCCCTGCTCACCCGGCGCGCCCGTCACCTGACGCTGCCACCGCTCCACCGACGTGTTGCCCTCCGCGTAGCCTGCGCCGCAACACACAGACACGCACGCGGTTAGCGATTGGAGCAAAGCTGATTGCTCATTCTGGTGTTTTAATCGATTACATAATATACAATCGAACATTGTATATACAGGGTGTAATCGTTAAGTGTGCACAGGTGATTATTCCGTAAGTATTACAGATAACAAAAAACTTTAAACTGATATCGAAAGTACTCAACCTAATGAGTAAAATGGCCGTAATAAATTTTTAAAAAGAAATCGAGAAAAATAAAAAAAATCTGTAAAATATCCGGAAAATCCCCGGAAAATCCCTGGGAAATTCCCGGAAAATAACCGGAAAATGCCTGGGAAATGCCCGGAAAATATCCGGAAAATGCGTGAAAATGTCCGGGAAAATGCCTGGAAAATCCCCTGAAAATGCCAGAAAAATGCCAGGGAAATATCCGGAAAATGTCTGGGAAATGCCTGGAAAATATCCGGAAAATGCCTGGGAAATTCCCGGAAAATAACCGAGAAATGCCTGGGAAATGCCCGGAAAATATCCGTAAAATGCGGGAAAATGCCTGGAAAATCCCCTGAAAATGCCAGGAAAATGCCAGGAAAATTCCAGGGAAATGTCCAGAAAATGTCTGGGAAATGCCTGGAAAATGTCCGGAAAATGCCTGGGAAATGCTTGGGAAATGTCAGGGAAATGTCCGGAAAATGCCTGGAAAATGCCTGGAAAATATCCGGGAAATGCTTGAAAATGTCCAAGAAAAGCGTGGAGAATTCCTGGTAAATCTCCGGAAAATGCCTGAGAAATGCCCGGAAAATGCCCGGAAAATATCCGGAAAATGCGTGAAAATGTCCGGAATAAGCGTGGAAAATGCCACTTCAAATTTGCGAAGTAAATAAAGCAGAAAACCAAAAAAAGAAAATGGGATATTCATATTTCATACTTAATGTATGGGAGGGTTTAAGGATAATTTTTTGATATATTTTCTCGATTTATTTTTAAAAATTTATTACGGCCATTTTACTCATTAGGTTAAGAGCCCTTTGTACTGAAACTTTAGGCATTTTAGGCGCTGAGACGGCTCGCGACCGCGTTGCGCAGGAGCCGGCGCGGCATGAACTCCGGTGACCTATGAAGGCGGGCGATTACGCCACAGTATAAATAAATCAGTAGTTCGATTTTATTTGCTATCGTAGGAATGTTGTTGATAAATAAATTTACTACTTATCCTATACCATTAAACGAGCAATATTTGCATATTTATATATATCTATTTTGTTTGTATATTAATGAGTTCTCGAAAACGGCTCTAACGATTTTATAAAAGTTTCAATTTAAGGGTTTACAGGGACGTAAAATCGATCTAGCTAGGTCTCATGGAAATCGTTTTAGCCGTATTTCACGCACAAAGATTTACCCGCGCAATACGTTTCGTAATTTCACCGGTATTCTTATCACTACATAGTAAGTGTAAAACAAAGTCGCTTTCTCTGTCCCTTTGTACGCTTAAATCTTTGAAACTACGCAACGGATTTTGATGCGGTTTTTTTTAATAGATAGAGTGATTCAAGAGGAAGGTTTAAATGTATAATAACATCCATTAAATAGTGGAGAAGTACTGTTATTTTTGAGGTTTCTAATGTGATGTCGTAAAAAATTACATTTTTTCCGCTTACATTGCAAACGCAGGCTGAACCCTACGAGTTTTATCAAAATAATGTACTAAGTATTATACACATTGAAAAGGTCTACAGAAAAGTCCGCGATGGTATATGTCTATCTTTTATGGATAACCCACAATAACTTTTTTTGTCATTTACTTTTTACGACAAATAATGGCTAATTTTCGAAGCGATTTTAACCAATACAACATTAATCCTTAACCAATTAAATACCTTGAATACATTGTTCATTTAATAAAGATCTATATGGCCCTTTACACCGTATGATTTAAGTGAATATTTTCGAAGATATTACAGATTTAAAAATTGCGGGACGTAGCGTTTGCGGCGGTACCGGCCGCGGCCGGCCGCCCGGCTATATAATATTTTATACCAGTGCGAAGCCGGAGCGGGCCGCTATGTTTTTATATACAACGTTCACAGTTTTTCTGTAGTGTATTTAGTATCAGCATTGCACCCGTGTGAAACCGGGGCGGGTCGCTAGTAAAGAATATAGAAATAATTGTTACGTAGCCGAGCGGTTATAGTGTCGGTTCCGGTTTTTTCCATTCAACTACAAAATGATTAAAAAGATTGAAAATACTTCTTTATAATCATCAAAAAAATTAAAATAAAATTTGGGTGAAATTTTAATAATAAAGGAAAAAATAAACAATAACAAAACATTATACAAATACAAACAATAATAAAACATTATACTTATTTAATACGAGGTAAAACTGTACTTTATCGGACGTCGAGTTGAAATGCGTAAATTTTTTTGTGGTTAGCTATTGTCCTATGGAACATAAATATGAAATTTCAGTTGACGGAACCTTTTACTTTTTGAGCTATCAATTTTTGAAAACCAGAAAATTACTATAGAAAGTTACTTCATGTTGTTTTTGTTACGCATATTTATTGTTTACAATTTGGGATATTTCGCTCCTGTTTTTACACGTTCACTGACATTAGCAAAATGGCGGTAGGATCGCGTCAACTTGTTTTATATAACCGCTATGAACGGCGCTACGGCTATATAGTATGTGTTTTTAGGCCCGAAAAAGTGACATTCTTGTTTTATTTAAATATCTAAGGAGCTTCTCTTTTTGAATGCACGAGTAGAACACCCAGAGTTTTATTAAAAAATATTTAAAATATTGGAATTTTCGCGGCCGACTGATCTAAATAAATTCGTATAATAATAGATAATTTATTATGTTGCTAATATATGTCTAGTGTGATTACAGGCGCAAATTATCCCTTTTTGAATTGTTTTATTATCTCGAAACTGCAATTAATAAAAAAATAAAATAAATGTTTTTTTTAATTCATTAAAAATGTCCTGTCCAGGATTTTCCCAGTCAACCCATTTTTAATACATTTTTAATAGACTAAATTTATTATAAAATTGGTCTCATTCTATTATCACGCCGTTGAATTTCGCCTTATGTTCGGATCTTAGACCATAATACTTACGGAAAAATCGCCTGTGCACACTTAACGATTACACCCTGTATACTGAAATTGATTAAAACATCTAGTAAGTAGGTACCTATTATAAAAATAGATTTTGACACATGTTAATACGTCGAGGTCACGTAAAGTTGTCTTGTTTAAGCTATAAAATATATAACATTAACACACATTACATCTAACCGTAAATAGGAATTATTACCAGCGAAGGTGAACTGAGTGAAGTCGGGCAGCGCGGGCGGGAGGCGGTCGTCCGCCTCGGCGCGCTGAGGCTCCGAGATACCGCAGCGCCGCGTGCTCTTGCCGCCGGACCGGTCCACGTGCACCTACGCACAGTTACATTTTGGTTACATTGCCGTCGACTTAAATATATCTAAAATAACAATAAAAAATCCCGAAAACAAACTTGTTACCTACTAAGCAAAGCAATAGAGGTACGTTATTGACTCACTTCAAAATACTGCACTCTGCCATCAGCAAGGAAGGTGCGGTAGGAGGACGCAGAGCCTTCGTGGAAATCTACGCGAACGGAACCACTCGCGGCGTCGTACCTGCAAGCAGCGACTTGCAACGTGAAAAATAATATACAGCGTGTGGCGTAATGAACGGATAACCTGGTAACTGGATATAGAGAACGTTGTGGCGGTTCGAAAAAATGCAAGTTGTTCATACCAAAAGTCTGTCGGTTTTCGAGATATTCGACATTTTTCGAAAATTATATAAAATTATACCCTTTGCCTCTCTTTTTGGTGCTGACTGCTGTGTATCCAAAGAAAGGAATTTTTTTCAATCTGTTTTTTGCAAAGTATTGCTGGATAAATGAACTATCGCATATTAAACCATAATTTCAAGAGGCGCATTAATTATAGTTGTTTTTAAACAAAGATGTAATTCTCCAATTTCATGTTTTGCTTATTTTTGTTCCAAAGTTTAATCTAGCGAGTTGCGTGGTGTAAAAAAAGATATTTATGTTCACCAGTGTGCCAATTTAAGAAATAATATTGTCTGTTTCATTGGGATTCCAATATAATATACATAGTTCACTCAATTTTCCGTATTAAACACATATTAAATCCTAATACAATGACACAGAATACATAATAGTAGCTAAACGCTCAATGAGTTAAGAGCATTATTTCTTAACTTCAAAAATCCATAAATATATTGCATTAGGTACTTGATTCAACTTAAAAATATTGATTTGATAAATGTGGAAAGTGAAAAAAATAATTATAATGTATCGTTATATTCAATTAAATTTTATAAGGTAATGAATGCTTGCTTCAGGCTGCTTGCATGTAATATTTTGTGCATCTGAAAGAGTGGCATAGGGGGTAATTTTATTAAATTTTCGGGACTTTAATAAATAACTTGCATTTTTTCTAAGCATTTTTCTGAACCGCCACATCATTCTCTATTTCCAGTTACCAGGTTAACCTGCATTCATTACACCACACCTTGTATAATGTATACATTCATGGTGCTACTGGAAATCCGTAATAATTATCTTCGATTTAATTTACGTTAACCTTGAAACTTTTCAATAAATACGCTCGCTCGGTGGATTCCGGTTTATAATATATGTAATATAAATTACAATCAATCTCACCAAGCCGTGTAAGGTTCGGTGTAGTCGGCGCGCGGCACGGTGAGCGCGCCGACGAGCGCGATGGAGCGCGTGATGCGCGGCGTGGGCGGGCGCAGCTGCGACTGGCGCGCGGAGCGGGAGAGCGCGGGCAGGGGCGGGCGCGCCAGCAGCTGCGGGCCCTCGAGCGCGGGCGACGGCCCGTTGGCCAGCCGCGCCGCGCGGTCGTGCTCCGACAGCAGCAGCGGTGGCAGCGCGGGCGCGCGCGGCCGCTGCTCGCGGAACAGCCGCACTTGCTCCTGCGACGAGACTGCGCCGAGACACGATAGTAGCCGTAGTAGACAACATTTAATCATTCAAAAATAAACCAATGTTATTTAAAGAAATCCTTTCTTGCAATGTCATACCTAATATTATCCTGAAAAAAAAATCAAGACCGAAATACTTATCTCCGGCGGTCAACAAAATACATATTATATTTCCATAGCCTGTAGCAATATCAAATTGATTCTTTCACGAATTCATGTGATCATAATATTATTTTGTAGCAGTTAACACGTTCACTGCGGCACAGAAATATCTGTACTTTCCATTACTGCGTTACGGGTCGTTTTAAACCTTGTCCTATACCAGAGATTGTGGCGGCACGAGGCATATTAAACCCCACCGCCCGTAGGAGACCAAAATCGTTTTTTTGGCGCCAAATAAGACAAAGTGTGCGGCTTTTGTCGTGATTATTATTAACAATGAGTTCATTAACCTAAATCTACCGTCGCCCGTGGTTAGATTAGTTAGTTTAGATTCTAGGGGTAAAATAAAATGTGGGGTCTGATGTAACCCATACCGCACTGAACAATAGCAGTTTTTCATATAATTTAGTGATGGGAAAAGAAATATCGATTTTATTTAATTGTATTTATTTATCAAACTTATGGATGTTTTTCATTAAAACAGGCCAAACAATAATATTGTTTGCGACCAGTGCATTCTGTGAGAATTTTCTTTACCTTTTTCGGCCTCACGACTTGTTAAGAAGGTGCGGAGTTTTTCGTAACATCCTACACATCTACTCTTCTTTGATCCCTTTAAGAGATGATGTGCCTTGTTTGTTGGCTTGTTGACTTGGACAAGAGTTAAATTTTGATGAGCCATACACCGATTGCCGGGTGCCGCTAGTTGATTCAATGAACAAACACACTAATAGTAATCATGATTATCAACTTATTTGAAGAAAGTTACTCAACATGTCACATTCACGATTCTATTAACGATATTTATTATAACGAGTAATTAGGATGCTTGAAAATTACCTGTATCCACATTCAAGTCCTTCTTTGTAAAAGCTTCAATAAGTTGTTCCACAAATAGTCTCGAATGCGTTGCACAACACTAACCGCGTGAAGCTAGCTTAGGGTGCGGTACGAGGTGCGTGGTGGTACGAGGTGTTCGCAACCTCGTTCCGCACTGTGTTAGAATTTTTATTTGTTCAGTGCGGCACGAGGTCTAAGAAACCCGGTATTAAGGTCGGTATACCATTGAACTAGGAATCAATAGCACATCTCAGATATATAGATATCACTTTCCTACACTGAACCAGATGGAAGTTATGCCTCCCGCACGACAGAGAAGTTTAAGTTTTTTCCTACCGCTATAACGACGAGACACGGACAGGGTGTTTCAAGCCCTGTTTCGCAGCTAACGTGTTAATGCAATTGTGAAGATATTGGTTTTTAGGGTACCGTACAAAAGGGGATGGGACTCTATATTTTCTGAGATTTTCCTGTCTGTCGGTCCGTCCATCTGTTATCAATATTTAATATACATTAATTTAAAAATATTTGTTCTATTTCCGGTTAATTATTCTTTTTCTTTTATAGTAAATTTTCTTAAGATTTTGTGAACATTTCAAGCGTGTTATCGATATAAGCAAAAAAAAAAAATTTTCTACTTTGATGTATGGGAACCGCCTTAAAAATATTTAAATGTTATGGTTAGTATTTGCTGTTATAGTGTCAGCAGAAATATGTATACTCTGAAATTTTACATACCATATCATTTGCAAATAAATATTATTTTTTATTATTGTATTACAATAATTAACTTACATGGCGTTTGAACATCTGGAATTTCTACTTGTACAGGTCTATTCGGTTTGTTGGGCGCCACGTGGAAGGGGTAGCGCTGCGGCGCGGGCTCGTCCGCCACGACGGGTCCCCACGCGGAGCTCTTGGGCGGCTCGGGCCGCCGGTGGCCCGGGCGCCACGCCTGCGACGGTCTGGCGGGTTTCTCTTGTGGCTGCTCATACTCATCGACGTCGTACTCGTACTCATATTTCGTCTCTTGCACCGGTTTACATTCTGCCAAAATTATTAGGTACGTATTCAATTATTTTTAACACGCTTTTATTAAAATAAATTACAATTTTTTTATCTTATCTTGAACAGCTTATTTAAAAAAAGGATAATCGTGAGAATATATCTACAAATATATTCACCGAACATGATTTCTAGTTTTTGTATTATCCAATTACAACACATATAAAATGAGAATATTTAGGAGGCCAGTGTCCCTGTAGTGGGAACAAAATGGTATAATGATAATGATGATGATGACAATATAGGTACTTAACTGAATTATGGTTTATAATCACATTTAGTTCACAATATACTAGCCAATCGCCCCGACTCGCTCTATAGAGCACAATATGGTCATAATGTGTATAGATGTGTTAAAAGTTGTTACCGGTTTGCGGAGGGCTGGGCGCTGCGACCGGCATCGGCAGCGGTAGGATCACGAGCGGCACGGAGCCCCCCTGCCCCGCGCCGCGAGCTGGAACCGACCACAACACGCCCTTTATAAATTATGAATCTTCTTCTTATACTATAAACTTATAAATAACGATAGCCGTCATTTTTAGGTTTCCGAACAACAAAATACAATATAGGATCATTTCGGACACGTCTGTCTATCTATCTGCCTATCAAGACGCTTTTTCTCATAAACGCGCGAAGGAAATTTATGGGTGGATTTCCCAAACCGCTTTTTTACGCGGCAAGGCTGAAAACTATCCTATTTTTTCAAGATATTGTTTTTATTTTTTGTTTTAATCGTAAAGCACAATGTTTATAATATGGCCCTATCATTATAGTTTAAAAATAATTATTATTTCCCAAGAAAATGAAGTAAATATAGGCGATTTCCAATTTTGGTGGCTTGTCGCCGACCTACTTCACTCAATATCAAGATCGATTAACTAAAAACTAGACGTAGGATTCGATTTTAATTTTTATGTAGTCGTTTTATAATAGTTGACCATTCAAAATATATCAATTTAATTATATTAAGTACTGTAGTATAGTTTTACAGGCACAATTTAGGTCTGTCGCCGAGAATTTTCTAATTTTGGTGTCATTTACAAAACGATATTTCTACAAAACACCAGTGATTCCTAAAGCATACAAATTACGTTATGCACTTCATTTAGTCACACGCTAATCGGCTTAGCAGGTGGTTGTGTGCTGTGTCGTACCAGTTTCCCGTCAAAAATTTAAGTAAACAGTTTCATTGCAACACCCCCGATTTTATGCAATTTTGGTGTACTTAAATAATCATACTTGTGACAGTAATATTTTATTGTTATTTTGAGTATTAGTAGAGTTTTGGTTTGTTTATTGTTTAGTAAATATGTTATTATTTTAGTACACGTAGTTTTTTTTTAAGAATTTTTTTCTTGCAATTTCCAATTTTGGTGGGACAATTTTGGTGGTTTTGGTGGCATTTTTAGACCCACCAAAATTGCTTCCTTACACCAAAATTAGAAAATTCAAATAAAAATGTTTATTTACTAAAACCAACATTGCTTCATGAGACCAAAATTATAAAATCAAATAATAAATCGAATTAAATATTAATGTAATTACTATGAAATCGAATATAAGTCGAAATATTATGATGATAGCACTATTAATTATACCTATTCGAGATAACAGCGCTGAAAGAGTAACTTTTTTTAATTTTGTGTGAGCAAACTCATAATGCTCAGGGACTTGCCCATACAAATCACAAAAAATGCTGATATTTTCACAGTAAACTCTATAAGGGACCCTACATAACACTATTTTTTTATGCTGTAGATAGATATTTTCAAATTAAGAAGGTATTCTGTTACAGAGACGAAATTATATTAACTTCAAAGCGTACTGTGAAAGAAAAAAACGAAGAGAAGAGAAAATGTGAAAGAAGAGACCTTCAATACTGTCCAGCTACATTCCACTACATAATTTACCCATCGAAACAACGTCACAGCCTACGTCACAGCAAACACATCAGCCAATTACAAATTCACCTCGAGTTTTGCGATCCCATAACAAAAGTCTTACTTTTACCGTTGAAGCTGCTCCTGCTGCTCCGATTGAAGAAACTTTATCCATCGATGCTATTCAAAGAAGCACACCCGTTAATGAGACCGATTCTCCATTTATAAGTCCCAACATAAGCTGCATACACTCTCCCAGTTCTATGTCTGGGCGAAACAGTCCACAGTCAGATATTTCTACAAGTAGCATCTTTAAACGAGAACTGAACAACCAACTTAGAAAATACCGAGAACAGAAAAAGTCCAAAATAAGATTACTTAAGAAAGCTCTTCTGAAGGAACAACAACAAAAGTTTTTGTATAGAAAAAGACTTGAGAGGTTGGAAAAAAAGATGAAGATAAGTCCAAAAAAGGTTGTGAAAAATAGTTGAATTTGTCCGGGCAAGCAAGATTATATAACAAGAGGTGGATTGAGAAAGCAAAAACGATATTGGAATGATTCTCTAAGAAATTTACATCGAAAATATCTTGAGAATTGGTACCCGCCTGTATGCTATATTACTTTTACAAGAATTAGACCATTTTGGGTTATTAAGCCAAGAATCGAAAACCGTGAGACGTGCATGTGTAAAACGCATGCTAATATGGAGTTTGTTATATCATCTCTGAAGAACAACAAGATTATTCTTGAAAATTCCATAACAGAGGTCTTAAATAAGTACTTTGACTTGTGAAAAAACTACGGTTGCCTGTTTACTACGTAAATGTGAGGTTTGTTGTAATAAAATGTTAAGTTTCAAGGAATTTGACAACTCAAAAACCATTTCATACTATGCATGGGAGAAAGCAGCCAAAAGCTATACTAAATCAACATCTGTCCATCTTTAAAGCTGCACGCTAGCTTTACATGACATGAATTTTAAGGTAAAGTTTTTCAGGCAGGCAAGCCAGCCAAGGCAGTCAGCAGATCTGTTACCAAAAGGCAATTTTTATTATTATTTTTCATTTTTTTATTGCAGTACAAGGTTTTTTTTCCATCCAAATATAATTTTGGTGGGGTGTAACAATTTTGGTGATATCATTTTCAATTTTGGTGTCAAAAAACCAATTTTGGTGGGAGGTCAATTTCGGTGTCAAGAATAACATGATTATTTAAGGGAATATTCTTATTCTTGTTGATAATTTAATTAAAAGATAGTACTATCTAACACCTAAAATCAAATTGAATAAAAAAAAATCATAAACAAAAATTTCCACCAAAATTAGTAAAAAAATGCTAGTTGTTGAAATCCACTCTTATATGAAATACTCAGATGAAATTCAAACTTTTAAGCCAACGCAATCAAAAAATATAAGTAGGCCTTATGGTGGAAATTTTCGACATTCACAAGGGAATCAAATCCTACTGGATACTTCCCGTGAACTCAGAAACTTGATATTTCATACGAAACCACGTCTTCGTAATTTAAATTTACAAGATATAGGTAATTAAAAACAGAATTGTGCCGAACTCCGACTCGAACTTGGCCGGTTTTTTTATTATTAGAAATGGAAATACACACAAAGATTGATGGAAATTGAATCCCTGGAAAATGAGAACGATACATCTCGGGCCTTATTATCCTGTCCATGTATAACGTACTAGCTGTGCCCCGCGGTTTTACCCGCATTGCTCTGCCGATAACAGTAAATTAATTTTTCAAGTCGGATATGTGGTTCCAATAATTAGCGCGTTCAAGCAGACACACAAAGTGTTCAGCTTTACTAATTTTAATTATTATATTATTATTATAAATTAAATTAGAAGTAACCAAGAATCTCACGTATGGGGATGTTGACGGAGATGGGTTGCCATGGCGACGCAGGAGACGCCTGCGGCTCCACGTGCGCTAGCGCATTGCTCCTCTCGTACCCTTCATATTCTGGAATTGATTACTTACTATATATAAACTTTACGAGTTTATTTATAAAGTGTCTTACAGATTAAGATAATTTTATAAATAATAATAAAAAATAAGAATTCAAAATATGATTTTGAAACCACAAAAAGAATAATAAAAATCGTTCAATATTTAGTTTCTAGAATATTATGAGCTTAATATGATAATATACATATAAAATAAAATAAATACTTTTGTAAATATCTAATATCTTTTGTGTGATTTGCAGACTGCAGTGTACCTAATTTGTAAAATAGAGACACGCATCGTCATCTTATTTTACTTACTAGATTTCCGCCCGCGGCTTCGCCCGCGTTTGCAAAGGAAATCCCGCATAGTTCCCGTTCCCGTGGGATTTCCGGGATAAAAACTATCCTATGTGTTAATCCAAGTTACCCTTTATATGTGTGCTAAATTTCATTGTAATCGGTTCAGTAGTTTTTACGTGAAAGAGTAACAAACATCCATACATCCATACATCCATACAAACTTTTGCCTTTATAATATACATATATATTAGATAAATGATTGCTTATTCCACTATCAATCTAGTATAAACACATGACTGATATAAGTAACATATTTATATTGGAATAATCGTAATTAGAAGGCAGCAGCTGACCTGCAGCACCTGCACTGACGGGTCGCAGGCGCCGGCGCAAGACGCGCGGCGCGCCCGAGCTCTCTGCCGTCGATACTGCGCCTGTAACACAAATAATATTTTTTAGATGTTAATTATAATATTCAATAAAAAATTATTAGTTTCAGTAGATTTTTAACTCCAATAACGTGACGTAGTACAAAGATTTAGCTACCAAATTATGTTAAATTCCATATAATTATTATATTTTAACAAAAGACTAAACGGCCTCCAAATTGAACAATCCTTGCTACTAATATTATAAACGCGAAAGTTTGTGAGTATGGATGATTATTATTTCATGTAAAACTACTGAACCGATTACCTACAATGAAATTTGGTACGTACTATGTAGAATGTAGATAGCTTAAAACCCAGAATAATAATACTGCTTTTCACGGAAATCCGCCATGATGATGAACGGGAACTATGCGGGTTTTTCTTTAAAAAACGCAGGCATAAAAAAAAAGAATTATTAAAAACGGTTCTGTCGAAAGTCATGAAGCATCGAAGACAAAAAATATAGTCGAAATTAATATAGTATGGCCATAATAATTATAATATTATATTATTTTATCTGTAGTATTATTAAATTAACCTTAGAATTGGAGCAAAATAATATCCAAATCAGGTTTTATTATCATATTATCGATTACCTATAGGTACCTATATGAATAGCATATTATAATATTATTATTGATCGTAAAAACCGACCTTGACATTTCAACGGTGAACTTTTGGGATTTATCCGTTCTTTGAACAATATTAGCAAAAACATATCGATGCTAAAATAATAATATAGTGCGATCCGCGTAGGCTTCAAGCTTTCGAGGCCTGCCGCCTGCAGCTGCGCAGCGCGAGCGGTCGAGCCGTGAGGGGTAACTGCTAACCACGATATTGTGAGTTGTGACGATATAGTTACAATTTCTCAATCTATACCACAGATTTACTTATATACACTAATTAGTAAAGATTTCATGAATTTATTAAGATTGAAGAAGAAGAAGAAGAAGAAGAAAAGTTTATTCAACACCACACACATAATAAAAGGAAAAAAAAATAAACACAAAACAAAAGCAACAAATTAAAAAAGAAAAAAAAATAGAACTTATTCCTAATCAGTGTGGTGCTAAAAAGGGTCGCTACTCAGCATGTGCTGCACTTGTTGTGAAGCGCTGATTTTCAGTAGCCCCTTGTTGGAGTGCCAGTCAATAGACTTGAATTATAATTTGGTTAATAACATTTTACATCCTACACAATAACACTGACTCACGTACAAGAAGAGGTGATATAGATGTTATTATGAGACAAGCAATAAGACTGGAATGCCTTTTTCTGCAAAGTGCAGTGCCTGAAGCATACAAAACCGTATAACCTCGGATTAGAGTTATAGTGAATGAATTAATATGATCGATGTGGGATATTGTTTTTTAAACTATAAATTGCAATGTTTACCCAATTTTTTTTTTGCACTCCATTGTTTCGTTGTTTAAAAAAATGTTATGAAAAATTAATGTTTGACCATATATTATTTTCACTTTAAACAGTATTTCTTTTTTTTTTATTCGAGTAGACATATAGGAATATTTTTCAAAGACACCTGTGTATAAAAATGTCAGTAGGGATCTCGAACAGATAGAAAAACGTGGAGGGGAGAGCCGAGCGGAGCCACAACTGCTATGTACAATGGAATTTCTCGGCCGGTTTAATTATAAATTAAACGTACTCTATTGAGTACATTTAAAAAATAAGGTAATTAATTACGACTAATGAAAAGAAAAAAAATGATTAGTACCAAATCTGTTTATTAATTACTAGCTTCCGCCCGCGACTCCGTCCGCGCGGATGTCGGTTTTCGCGTGGATGGTTTATTTCTTCATTTTGAGTAACTCTGACAATGATATCTTATAAATATCTATTGGACCCAAATACGGCTAGGCCTATAATAATACGCAACGTGTGTTCGTTTTTCTACAGAACAACGTCTATGGATAAAACTGAAAAATTATGATTAATTTTTTTTCTACGTATTTTTCCAGGATAAAAAGTATCCTATTTTACGCCCAGGATAATAAGGTATAATTATACCAAGTTTCATCGAAATCGAACCGTTAGTTTTCACGTGATGCCTGAACATACAGACAGACAGACAGACAGACAGACAGACAGACAGACAGACAAAAATTTTTTTAAACACATATTCGGGTTTGGTATCGATCCAGTTACACCCCCTGGTATTTATTTTTTCAATATTTTCAATGTACAGAATTGACCCTTCTACAGATTTATTATATGTATAGATTTAAATATATTACAATTACCTAAGTACATTGTTGCTTACATCAATTAATATTTAGTTGAAATGATAATATAATCGTGAAAGCGTTCTATTAGTCGTTTTTTAATAGTTTTTTCTACCGGGATATGCTCTGTAGTGATGACGTTTTTCAACTTTTGCATGGTAAATTGGCAATCATCATTCTCTTCTATGTAGGTACTTGTATATTTGCTCCATTGCTGCATCTACTTAGATTAATTTTCTTTTCAACATTACTGAGGTGAATTGAATTTTTCAGCAAATTATAATAATTCGAATGATATTTTGCTGCAAATGTAAGTCGGTTATACCAGGAATCCTTTTCTGGATATCTCGATAATAATCGGTTTTCTGGACGGCTATAAAATTCGTGATGGATTAATTCAAAGTTGAAGTGTTGATGTATGAAATCTGACTACGCCGGCATTTTTTTTTATGGAGATACTACAAAGACCTCGTCTACTCGAGAGAATGCCGCAATTTGGACGAATTAACCCGGAAATTGAGAGTAGCAGAAGAAACCATTAAAATAATAAAAGGGTATTCAGACGTTTAAAAGACAACTTTTTCCGGTGATGTTGCACTTGCAGTGAAAGGTCATTTTGAAAATTTATTGTAATTAAACACCTTGTAATTGGTTTTATTTTGTTTGCATTAAAATTTTGCACTTACCACTTTTAGATTTCAATTTTTCGATTGAATCCTTATGAATAATAAAATGAAATTTTCAGGATAGCTACCTCATAGATAGAGTAAGTTTTTAAAAAGCCAAACGGATATTTTTTTTATGTGATTTTATTTTTTACGGGCCCTTGAAGTTATGAACATACTGGGTAATTTTATCTTTCTTGGCATTAAATTCCTTTTTTTTATTCCATTCGAAGATCTAACGATAGTAAATGTTACTATACTGAATTGGCCTATCTTTCAGCTTAGCACACAAAAAAAATCAAGCATTTACCGCCATAATTCACGTCACCATAAATCAAAATCTCTACGTACTCGGCGATATGTGAAAATTTGAAAAAAACGTCATAACTCCGAAAATACGAAAAATCGCATAATATACATGGGGGTGATTCGGATAGCCCTTTATGTCCTCTACCTCCCAGCTTCAGTATATCACTACTTCTTGGGACACCCTCTATGGTCAAACATGAATTTTTCACAATAATTTGTTTAAACAATGAAACGATGGAGTGCACAAAAAAAATTGGGTAAACATTGCAATTTATAGTTTAAAAAACAATATCCCACATCGATCATATTAATTCATTCACTATAACTCTAATCCGAAGTGAAAACCCCCAGGCGCTCTATTAAAAGTAAAAAATCGAATTTTGGCCAGAATTAAGTTCAGAGCCTATTAAATCATTACTTAATCAATATAAAATTATGGAAGATGAAAATAAATTCATCGAATGTTCTCGCTATAGAACCACTGTGACATTAATATTATAATTTTAATAAATTATAGCTGATATTATTATTACTTAATGAAAATAAGTTAAAACACTAAAACCTAACGAGAAGTGTGGAACATGAAAATAGTCTCGGCTGATAGACCAATGCCGTAGCCTTCAAAAATGGTAAACAAATGAAAAAATACAGTACAATGAAACCCTTAGAAAGGGAGGGGAATATGATAACAATGAAAGACGATCCGAGGTCGGAAAGTGGGAGGGAGGAACTTTGAATAGTAAAAAAAACTATCTCTATTTCCGGCAAAACTACAAGTCCTATGGAAAAAATTTAAATGGCAAAGTTGCAACGTTGAACATTTACGTAATGTATAAGTATTTTTTTTCACCATCAGAAAGTTGGTAGAGATTTAAAAGAACAGAAGGGGACCTTTTAAGCAGATTGAAACAATCGTTCATTAAATAAAAATAACTACGTTAAAAACAACCGACTTCAAAAACGGAAAAGTAAATATAAAAAAAATTGCATATTTTTAATTACTTCATAGTATTTAGATGTGTTATTTACTAAATAGGTTTGATGTCGGTGCCAAGCCAATGTAAAACTTACGTCCTAATAGCTGTAGTTAACTTAGTGTTTAGTGCTTTGTGTGTGCACTTTTAAGTGTATTTTTGTATGTTTAAATAGTTACTTCGGCCACTTTCTGGCTCCTTGATCCACCCACACTAAAGTGCTCGTCAACACGAATCAAACAAGCCCAAACTCGATAAAGTTGAGTCTATTAATTACGGAATTCCTATGGCCACCTTCCGATTCCATCATCAAATCAGCTCTATGTCATGATAATTTTTATCGCTATCCAATTTACATGCGTACATACAAAATTTCAGCTCAATCGGTAACCGGAAAGTGAATCACATTAACTTGTAAGATTTCAATAAAGTCATCGAGAAATGACAAAAATGCTCATAAAATAAAAACTTCTGCTGGGCCTTTAGCCAAACGTCAAAACCAAGAAGCTTATATCCTCTAATACACTGGAGATTGCACTATGACCATTAACTTGAAACAAGAAACTATGACATTCAATGACGTCAGTCATGTTTTTTGTCTCTTTCTGTCGAGTGACCACGCTGGTTTGTAAATTCAGGATTTTTCAAAATAGTAAAAACTAAAAATCATGGTCTATAAATAATAACGACATATATTTTTAACAGTATTTATATTATAATATTATGGTCATACTTTATAGGTAGGTACATACAATTTTAATTGGTATAGAATGATAGTTATAAATAATTTTTGGCTACAAAGCTTGGATATGAACCGATATATAGCATTAACATCCTTTGTAAATAGAGGAAAGTTGTGTTTTGCATCAGATGCTGTTTACCAAATTGTTAGCTACTCAGATCTTCTTTTTAAACGCGTTGCTTCGACGGGTCAATTTCAAGCCAGAATCATCAAAGAAAAACTGTTTATAGCAGCCTTGCACAAATTTCAGCTAACTTTACAAAGTTTATTTTTAAAAAGGTATTTTTTTCTGGGTCGTAATCCTCAGTAACCTTGATGGGCACATATATTTCTTTTTATTTTACTTTTTGGAAAGCTGAAATACGTAAAACAAAAAAATATGAGGTAAGTTAAAAAAGTATAAATTTCAATGTAAAAACGAACAATCTTATAACTACATGTGAGTGCAATACCGATGTCATGTGTTGTTTCATTACTAGTAACAATCTTTAAAATGGTGTTCTAAATTTTCATCATAATATTGTTATTACAATATATTCTCTTCGCTATCCATAAAAACTCGTCATCATGGTTACCTTACTTGTTAAATCTGTTTATTGAAAACTTGTTGAAAAATGATAAAGTATTAGGGAAATAACAAATTTAACATGACTGCTTACTAAAATGATGCTAAATTAGACAATTTTTGCCATTGAAATGATTCTAAACAGGTAAATGCAGGAGTATTGAGGAATATTGTAAATAACGTAAATATACACTTGCCTGTGAAATTCTATGCCAGAATTTGGTGTCCAAACACTTCTGCAATTTTGCACAATACAATGCATTCTTTATATTCGGAAAATATTCATTAAATAAGCAACAATATTAACTTAAATATTCGAAGCGACGCAATTTTTTTGACACACATGCCATATTGACAAAGTGAGAGTTGCTACAATTTTATTATGGTGACTACCCATAATCAGGGAGTATCGCTTTTTAATAATTGGTTCAGATACTTAGTTTATTTAGCATAAATAATAATTGTCTCATCCAACAATGCTTCTGAATGACGTTGTTGGCAATTTATCAACAAACTCATGTACATAAACTAACCTTTTGCACAGAATATTACAGCATACATAGTAGCCTTGGGAAAACTTCGTATTAACAGTGGCAATACCAAGTTAGGTGTGAAAGTGATAAAAAACATGAACTGGGCAATATTTTCTTGTTACACGTCAATGTTCATACCGAAATCTCCAGTGTATTAGATATAAGCTTCTTGGTCAAAACGCAAAGGAATAGAATCCGCTAGCGATAGATACTTATTGTCATAAGCGTACCTACGATATTTCGCTAAGGATTTGTTCACCCTACCGACGACGAAGACTACCACAAACAAAATTTTCATCCATTCGCAATTCAACAAAATTGTGAAAAACACACTTAAAAATAAAATATTAAAATTTCCTGTCGTTCTGGTGATTGGAATTTTTTTTTTGAGATCAACGAATGAAAAAATAGATTTTTCGTAGAAACGGTGGCTTCTAGATAAAAATGTATTTGAAGTTTTTATAGATAATTTTATGATCTACAATTTTGGTAAAAGGTTATTAATTATATGATTAACTTACCGCCTCGGCGAAAATCGCAAAAAACCTATTTTTATATTAGCTGTACTCGAATTATTTGTTTTCTTTCCGAGTACCAGCATGACGGGAAATTTTAATATTTAATTTTGAACCAATTTTGTCAGGATGAAAATTTTTGTCGTGGTCGTCGTCGTCGTGGGTAGTGTGACCGAACCATTACTAAAATATCATGACCGTATGTCAAAAATTAGCGATAGCAGTTTCTATTCCTTAGCGTTTATTCTATTCTCTGCCGTTAGTCTCAGCGCTACTTCTACGCGAATAAATTTTTTATGGGACCAATTGGAAATTATTCCGCATCAAACAAAATAATAATCACGGAAATTGGTTCAGCAACCTCGGTAAAATCGGTTTATATACATAGAAAAAAATATAAAATATACCGGCCGAATTGATAACCTAATCCATTTTTTAAGTCGGTTATAATGTAGAGTTTGAACAACTTTTATAAAATTTTATTGTATTTATACATTAAAATTTTACGAAACGATAGATTTAAATCACAATTATTTAAATGTTGTTTTTTCTCACTTTCCACATGATTTGATAAAAGCAATATTTTAAGGTAATTTAAAGCAATGCAATATGAATTTTTGTAGTTTAGAACAAAATATCTCGCGAGTAGATCAATACTCATTGTATAATTTATTCGTGCACAGTAAACAGTTAAGCATAAAATGTATAATATTGTAAAATTTGTGAAAAAGTTGTATGCCAATTGTTTGGCGGATTGTGTGGACTACCAATTTTATTTAAATGATGTAATCTTCTGTATTACCACAATTCTAACAAATAAATGATTTGAATTTGAATTATCTTACGATGAGCTATTATAATATTATGGTACTAGAAACTAAAATGAATAAGTTATGTTTGATCGATTAAAAAACAGATGTGTAATATTTCCTATAAATTATTATGTTTCTTGTAGGCTTGTACCAACTCCATTTAATAAAATTTCCACGAAAATATCACTATACCTACCTTTTAAGTTTATAAAAAATGTTTAGACTTCTAGGAAGCTCATAGGTTATAATATAGTTATGTATTGGAAGCTATTAGATGCATCTAACTGTGTGTGTGTTGTAACAACTATATGTTTTTAGTAGCTTTGATGTCCAACAATAATAATAATATACACGGAAATAACAAGGAGATAAAGATAATAAAAATGTAATAATATTACGTTACCTAATCCTTGTTACGTTGCGTGTCGTAAGTCGTCACTAGTAACTCGTAGATCGTAGATCGTACAGAACTTTTTGAGAACAAACGTAATACGTCTTATTTACCTTAAATAACTACACGAAAAAATTAAAGTTTAAAGTGGGTCAAAAATCAAAGTAGAGTCTAAAGGATGTTACATACTTAATATGTATTAAGAATTAAAGAAACAGGTGAAGCTTTAAATTTGAATCTGAGTTGGACAGAACATTAAAAATATTTGAATAAAAATATAAGGTACCTAATATTTTAGCTAAACTAATTTTCGAGCGGTGGAAGATTATTTATTTTTGACTTGACGATACGAAAGCGCCTCTACATGAAGCCACAGTTGACAGATATAATATATACAGGGTGTAATCGTTAAGTGTGCACAAGCGATTATTCCGTAACTATTGCAGATACCAAAAAACTTTAAACTGGTATCGAAAGTACTTAACCTAATGAGTAAAATGGCCATAATAAATTGTTAAAAATAAAACGAGAAATATCCAAAAATGTCACATTAAACGCTCCCATACATTTTATTTCCCATACATTTTGTATTCATAGCAGATTTTCGAAGTTATGTCCTCATTGTGCAATACAATGAGGAGCTCTATTTACAGTTTCTAAATGAACTTCCCTTCAAATTTGCGAAGTAATTAAAGCAGAAAACAAAAAAAAAGAAAGAAAAAGCTAAAATATTTCATATTAAATGTTCTAGGTTGATCCAAAAGTAATGATAATTGGGTATTTCCTGTGCACATAAAAATATAAAATAAATGTTTTTTGCTTGCTCATGTATTCACTAAGTAATCACAAAAAAATCATATCAACAGGCCACGTTTCCAATTATTTACATTAATTTGAATGTGAACAGTGCGTGCCAGAATGTTTCCCGACGAAAAGAAGAAACAACGATTCGACATGTAGAGGGTAAATTTCTAAATTTTTAATGATATCAGGATAATTTTTTGTCACGTTTTGTGATCATGGACGTTACCCGAGTTCACCATGTTTATGATGAAACCAAAAAACAATCAATGTCCTGGATGCGAGCTTCCAAAGTGACGATGAAGAAATTCAAAGTGAAAATCAGTAGGTTAGATTAAAGCGGTAGTTTTTTGGGACGCTGAAGGAATAATTATGGTGGAATATTTTAAAAAGGTAGCCACTTTATTGGGCTCTTACTAAACAGACCAAATTAAAAGATTGCGATAGGTTAGTAAGGAAAAGAGACATGGCAAACTGCGGACCTGAACGCTGTTTCACCAAGACAACGCACCAGATCACAAAGCGTCAATTGCGATGGCTGCCATTCAAAAATCGGCATTCCAAATGCTTGAACACCTATCCTATTTTTTAGATCTAGCTCTTATTTACTTTTATCTCTTTCATCGGCACAAGAAACACTTTCTTAGCAATAAATTATTTTAAGACGACAGCGAAGTGATGGCCGCGTGGAGGGGTTTTTGTGGATGAAGACGTCAAAGTTT
This sequence comes from Colias croceus, assembly GCF_905220415.1. Taxonomy (NCBI): domain Eukaryota; kingdom Metazoa; phylum Arthropoda; class Insecta; order Lepidoptera; family Pieridae; genus Colias; species Colias croceus. The sequence continues at coordinate 8,762,844 of NC_059558.1, read as the reverse complement.
TTTTTTTTAAGTTAAGGAAAAAATTATTGAAGTATATTTTCTAGTTAGAAGACTATCTAGAGAACTACATAATTATTATAACTATTATAACTATTATATAATATTGATTATCATTACTTTTGGATCAACCCGTGTACATGGGATATTCGTATCTCATACTAAATGTATGGGAGGGTTTCAAGTTAATTTTTTAGATATTTCTCGTTTTATTTTTAAAAATTTATTATGGCCATTTTACTCATTAGGTTAAATACTTTCGATATCAGTTTAAAGTTTTTTGATATCTGTAATAGTTACGGAATAATCGCCTGTGCACACTTAACGATTACACCCTGTATACGTTACTTTTGCGAAAATAGTTACTTAGAGTTCAAATGTTAAATAAATATCAGGAATGTGTGAATATGTATTGTTAGTGTAATATAGGTACCTATATAAATTTATCTGGCTTTTACATTTTTATAAATTACCTACATTCAATATAAATATACCAATGAAAGACGGTTAGTTGTTGTTGTTGTTACATAATTATATATCCAATTTCAAGCAATATTACTAAAGTTCGTAATAAAAACTCAACACACCAATCATAGCGGATTCACATTTTAATTGATATGAAATAAGAGGTACACCTACCACGATGTCAAAATAGTTACCTGCATATTAAAATTTTATGAATGCCACTGGTGGATTATCGATATCTCTATGAATTGATAATTATTAACTAATTTTAATTACATAACTAGTATGATGATTATAATTTTCATGGGATTCCATTGGAACATAATATAAAACATATGAACCTGTTAAAATTAAAAAAAAACTGTTAAGGAATTCGTAATCATGTTGCGGGAATGATTTTGATTTTTGGCAGTTGTTATAGAATAATCAAAAGACGGTACTCACAAAGGCAGACGACGAGGGCGATGAAAGCGTTCATAGCGCCCGCAATAGAGTTCCTGTAGCGGGTTGGAGTGTAGGCGGGTCGGCGGGTCGGCCGCGGAGGGTCGAGGGCAGGCGCGGTGACGTGTCGGATGTCGCGGTCGGCGTGTGGGGTGCGAGCGCCGCTGGCTGCTGGCGCGGTCTGAGCGCTGCGGCAAGCGTCCGCGCCGGCCCCACCGACCTTCTGCTGGTCGGCGACCTTCACGACATCTTTCGAATGTGATGTTTAGCCGGTTGTTAACTACACAAAAAATCACCTACATAATATCTAATCGGTTTTCTTTTTACTTTTTACATCGCAATTTTATTTTTATGCTGCATAAAGGTCGTATGATCAAGAATTAGACCCACAACCTACACAAACTTGCGCATTTTGTATTTTTGTGCAGCTTACTATCTCTGTAACACATTAAAATATGGTCGTATTCTTAAAGACCATGGGAGAGTCTGAATTAAAGAGCGTTGGCCGTTGATAAACATACTTTCCCACATGGAAACTCAATATACCACGTATCTCTAAGACATTAATACCAATATAATTAAATGCTATTGTTACAGATTTTATTTTAAAAATGTGTTAAGCATTATAGTCTAGACTCTAGCAAACATTGATTACAGAAATGACATAATATTAAAATTAACATACTGTATACATTTTAACATTTTTGCTGGATAAAAATCAATTTCAAGTTAAGTCTTGTGCATCAATTATTACGACTTGGTCATTGGACCCATGACAAAACTACACATAGAAACGTATAAATATTTTTTACTAGCTTTCCGCCCGCGGCTTCGCCCGCGTTTTCAAAGAAAAACCCGCATAGTTCCCGTTCCCGTGGGATTTCCGGGATGAAACCTATCCTATGTGTTAATCCAAGTTACCCTCTATATGTGTGCTAAATTTCATTCAAATCCATTCAGTAGTTTTTACGTGAAAGAGTAACAAACATCCATACATCCATACAAACTTTCGCCTTTATAATATACTAGACTAGATTTCCGCCCGCGGCTTCGCCCGCGTTTCAAAAGGAAAACCCGCATAGTTCCCGTTCCCGTGGGATTTCCGGGATAAAAACTATCCTATGTGTTAATCCAAGTTACCCTCTATATGTGTGCTAAATTTCATTGTAATCGGTTCAGTAGTTTTTACGTGAAAGAGTAACAAACATCCATACATCCATACTTACAAACTTTCGCCTTTATAATATATATTATAAACTAGCTTCCGCCCGCGACTCCGTCCGCGCGGATGTCGGTCTTCGCGTGGATGGTTTATTTCTCCATTTTGAGACCTCTGACAATAACATCTTATAAATATCTATTGGACCCAATTCCCAAATACGGTTAGGCCTATAATAATACGCAACGTGTGTTCGCGGTTCTACGGAACAACGTCTATGGATAAAACTGAAAAATTAAGATTAATTTTTTTCTACGTATTTTTCCAGGATAAAAAGTATCCTATTTTACGCCCAGGATAATAAGGTATAATTATACCAAGTTTCATCGAAATCAAACCGCTAGTTTTCACGTGATGCCTTCACATACAGACAGACAGACAGACAGACAGACAGACAAAAATTTTTAAATCACATATTTGGGTTTGGTATCGATCCAGTAACACCCCCTAGTATTTATTTTTTCAATATTTTCAATGTACAGAATTGACCCTTCTACAGATTTAATATATGTATAGATATATATATTAGATATATTAGACTAGACTAGACTAGACTAGATTTCCGCCCGCAGCTTCGCCCGCGTTTGCAAAGGAAAACCCGCATAGTTCCCGTTCCTGTGGGATTTCCGGGATAAAAACTATCCTATGTGTTAATCCAAGTTACGCTCTATATGTGTGCTAAATTTCATTGTAATCGGTTCAGTAGTTTTTACGTGAAAGAGTAACAAACATCCATACAAACTTTCGCCTTTATATATATAGACCTATATATTAGAATATGTATTAGATATTAGATATATTAGATTGTTAGATGTTAGATTAAAAGTAAAAAATAAAAAATGATTTGATATTATTAATAATTACTACAAATTTACTACGTATATCCTTTCTTTTTAATTCAATTTTAGATTTTTAGTTCAATTTCTCCTAATTTTTTTTGTAAAGAGTTTATTTTATTTTTTAATTTCATAAAATTTTTGGCTAAAGTGATACTTGCATAGTATAGAATTGTTATAATATTCAGGTATATAACTTGTATCAACGGATGGATGAATGTCTCCTGTAACACAGGACATTTCCTAGCATAGGAGACATTGTTCAAATATTGCAATTAATTGTACCTACAGTACAGCTACTAGTTTATGTTTTACTTATATGTAAGTTATCCCATAATTGCATGTACATATGTATATTTTTTTGTTGTCAAATAAATAAAAGAATTTATTTATTATTTATTTTTTAGATGTGCTATTTACCTACTAAATAGTAATGTCGGTGCCAAGCAAATTTAAGACTTATGTAAAAGTAGCTATAGTTTTGATTTAATTATGCCCGGTTTACACGGGCTTAATACTAAGTGCTTATAGTGCTTGGCACCGACTTCAAACCTATTTAGTAAATAGCACATCTAAATAATATGTAGTAATTAATAATATCAAATCTTTTATTTTCGCTAAAAAAGGCTCGTTTTAATAACTTCTATAATTATATTGAGATACACTTGAAATTCCCAAACATGATGTTATAAACTTTAATGAGAAGTCTTAATCCAAAATGGCATAACAATTAAGAAAAACACGTTTTCTCGACACAAATTCGATGATGTTGCTAAATCATAGGCCTAGTGTGGCGCGTCGTCTTGCGGGTTGCGACATCCGCGCCGCCGGCCGTCGACGGAGTGGCCCTCTGTGGTGCTGTCGCCTGTAATTGCCTACGAAATACCGCCACCACGCTTCCGCTCGTCAAAACTTTCTTCTATGAGTCTATTAAAGTTTGAACAACTACATTAATTAATTTTTATGTTCGAGCTTCAATTGCATGATATATAAATAATATGAATATACAGTGTGGTGGTATACAAGCTCCAAGTGTATTTTTTATTTTTTTGTCCAGTTTCGCAGTTTCCACGCCTCGGGCAATATAGATTAAGGTTAACCATAGCCATCTTGACCATCATCTATACCAGCCTTTCCCAACCGGAGGTCCGCAGACAAATCAAGAAAATTACGAAAGGCTTATTTTTATAGTAGCCAGACTATTCAGATTTCAGACGGCCGGATTTTGTATTTTTCAGTTATAAGATGAAATAATCTGTCAAGTGATGGGTACTGGGTAGCTAAGCTATTTCATACAAAAGCACTGCAGCAGTTCAATCAATTTTTAAAATAATATAGATTGACCTAAGTATGTGATTACTGTGAATAAGTTTAGGGATCCGCGGATCATGGTAAGGTGGCGCTAGAGGTCCGCCTTTGGAAAAGGTTGGGAAAGGCTGATCCTAACGATGTAACCAAGCTTTTACGATTAATTTTGAAGATGAGCCGCGGCCGCGGCCCCGCGCCTGCGCCCGCGCCGGTCCGGAACACGCAATGTTCTTCTAATGAGATACACAACATCGCAAGGTCTTTCGAAGCTCTCAACTCCACCTTTTACTTTGGACACATCACACACATGAAGTATTTTAAAGTTATGTATAATATGATATGAGATGGCAAAGGTCGGATCAGACAACACACATTTTATATAACGATCTCTCAAATAATTGATTATCATCATTGGATAGATCACGACGGAATTGACATCGTTATTTTGTACCAAAATCCTTTAAATTTAATAAATTCGGCGATTATAAAACTTATACTAGCTAGTACCTAGCTATCCGTGGCTTCATCTAGGTATTCAAAGAAATTAAGGAAATTCGCATGGAAATTAAATGTTTCACAAACGTCAAAATCCTATATCGTTCTATAGCGTTAAGTATACATGTACAAATTAATAAAAATCAATAATCATATACCTAGAAGGTACATGAAATAATAGTGTGCTAACATTTAAATTTCAAGTCAATCTATCCACATTACTAACTAAGCGAAGTCGAAGCGGTTTGCTAGCACCAAAAGTAATTACACAAAAATTCAAATGTAAGATTTACGAAACTAGCTGTTTGTTGGAAGATTGTTTTTGTTGGTTATAAAATCAAATTATTTATATCCTAATAGAAGGCTACCCAAATCATAAATCCTTTCAAACTTGAGTTAAAAGTTGTGTAAAAAAACGCGACTTTCTTTACTATAATATTAGGTATAATGTGGGTAGGTATAATCAAAATATAATATAAGTATATCAGATAGGTATCGATCTTATAACAATTGTACACTAATGAACTTTTGGCGAATGCGGTACCGGCTCTCTAAACGTGAGACGTGAGTTATGTTATAGGCGGCCGCTTCGAGAAGATAAAGTAAGTATTCCACGATACGTATGAGCTTCAACGGCCTCCAATAATGTCAAGTGTCGAAAATGTAGCCATTCGAGTTATACAACCATATACAACCCACGCGAATATTAGGAGCGACCTTGAACTTGATTTTATATTAATGTCGATATGACATCTTCTTGCAAAAAACCTGGCGATAATGAATCAGCTAATAAAAATATTAGCTAATTAGTTTAGTTATAATTATTAACAAGAAGTTTTTGCAACGGGTAAGCGGATGCGATTGCGAGTTAAGAATGATGCGAGGTAGCTGATGTACCTAAATTTCGAGCGCATAACGAGACTTTTAGTAAATAAATCATCTTTGTGTTAAGAGGTATTTCGGCAAGAAATTTTTATCCACATTTGTTCCACCTGTGGTGACACTGGATCTTCAAGAATTAATACTACTTAAATAATTTTTGTGCGAGCTTGTGTACTTGATGTACCTATACTTAATGACTTGAGTTTTCTAATGTGAAAGTAAAGGTTTGGGGGCGGACCGTAATAATTCTAATGACATTTAACAGTCCAAATAAACATTATTTTCTTACGCAAGCGTGTTTTTAGCTCTTTAGCACGTATGTTTACAACGTTCGTACACGTTTATTCATCCATGTACCTACCTAGTACCTACATACAGGCGACTCTCTACCACTGTGCACTGGGCAGTTTGGACACTTGCCCAGGGTTAGATATTCATTCCTGCAGGCCACTAAAGGATAACCAATATTTAGTATTTACTACCAATAACAATTAAATTCAAATTTCTTTATTTGCATAATGTAGATTTACAAAGATGTTAGGTAGGTACAGATTACATGGCTCGTAATTGAGCGTGCAAATATATTATAAATTACAATAAACAATTTTATATCACACAACACTAGATCCCATTACAAAATTATAGTAGCTATTATAAATTTTTACAAACAAAATAACTCGGTCGAATATTCGGTTCGGAAATTAGTTACTTATTTTACACTAGCTTCCGCCCGCGACTCCGTCCGCGCGGATGTCGGTCTTTGCGTGGATGGTTTATTTCTCCATTTTGAGTAACTCGGACAATGACATCTTATAAATATCTATTGGACCCAAATACGGCTAGGTCTATAATAATACGCAACGTGTGTTCGCGGTACCTACTACAGAACAACGTCTATGGATAACTGAAAAATTGAGATTAATTTTTTTTCTACGTATTTTTCCAGGATAAAAAGTATCCTATTTTACGCCCAGGATAATAAGGTATAATTATCCCAAGTTTCATCGAAATCGAACCGGTAGTTTTCACGTGATGTCTTCACATACAGACAGACAGACAGACAGACAAAATTTTTTTTAATCTCATATTTGGGTTTGGTATCGATCCAGTAACACCCCCTGCTAGTTATTTTTTCAATATTTTCAATGTACAGAATTGACCCTTCTACAGATTTATTATATGTATAGATAATATTATTATAACAAAGATACAAAAGATGCACATATGAACAATACAATAAGAATACAATATTTAAGCCTAAGCCAAGTCCTCGTTCATCTTACATGACGTCAGAAATTCATTCACCGTATAGAAGCATTTTTGTTTCAGAAATAAAGCAATCCTCCATTTAAATTTATTCAGATTACAACTCCTTATATTTGCGGGAAAGTGATTATAAATTTTTATAGCCATTCCTACTGTGAACCGTAAGTTATAATTATGCTTTAGAAAATAAGTTGTGTCTTATGGCTCTGGCTTTTAAAGGAAATCAGATAAATCTATATTTATTCAGAGTATGTATTTGCTAGTACATACTCTAAGGATTTATCTGATTATACATAAATGTTTTCACATGCGTTACTTTATTTAATAAGTGGTGGGATGGGGTTTCGTGTTTTCTTTTTAGGTATGTCATAGTCGGTAAAGGAGCTGGAGTGCGGTGGATCGCCTGTAAGCACTACCACCACCCAACTACATTTCCAGAGGCCGATTGCAGACCTTGCGAGTTGCGCCTGTTATACATATAATCTTAGTTTAAAGGTACTTGGAAACCATTGGGAATTTTTGGCATTTTATTAGTTATGTTTTGAACAATATTACCAACTTTTATCTGGACCATATCTGGACATGAAATGTTCAATGTTCCCTTATTTTTGAAGATCCAGTATTTTCAGTGTGACCGGACATCGGTCGTATAGAAAATGAATAGATGACGAGCGTTTTTCCATTTGCATTTCCATTTCATTTTTACAATAACCTATAGGTATAGGTTACTAGATGCTACGCGCGGTGATGAAATATAGCCTATAACCTTCCTCAATAAATGGGCTATCTAACACCGAAAGAGTTTTTCAAATCGGACCAGTAGTTCCCGAGATTCATCATCATCAGCCCATATATGTTCCCACTGCTGGGACACGGGCCTCCTATGAGGGTACAGGCCATAATCCACCACGCTGGCCAAGTGCGTGTTGGCGGATGACACATGTCGTCGAACTTTTTAATTCTTCGACATGTCGGTTTCCTCACGATGTTTTCCTTCACCGTTCGAGCAGTGGTGATGTTGCAACATGCGCAGATAAATTGAAAAATCAATTTATTTCCTGCGCGCTCGCCTGGTCTCGAACCACGGACTTATCGATTCGAAGTCTAAGGTCTCACCACTGAGCCACCACTGCGCTGTTCCCGAGATTAGTGCGTTCAAACAAACAAACAAACTCTTCAGCTTTATAATATTAGTATAGATTATTAAAGGTAACTATTAGTTGTTTTCGATACCGGTAATACTTATGAATCATTCACTTATAAAGTAATAGGTAGTTGCAAAAATATTGGATGACGACAGCAAAGTTCGGAGTGGGCATTAGCTCCGATTATGGAAACCAATAGGTACCTACGGCACGCCGCGTGACATAGACATGTGACCTTTCTGATAAGGTCGAAAGGCAGAAGATGACTTTTTGTTAACGTATTACTACTTGAAACTGAAGATGTGTTTTTCTATATCTTTTAAAAATAAACATTTAATTGCTAGAATGTCAAGGTTATTAGATAATCGAATTCGACAGATACCTAGGTAATGGTTTGATGGTACGATTGTAGTAAGATTTTAGGGATAGGTTGTCATGATCGTACCCTAAAACCAGTGCAATTCAAGATAATAATATTATTGCATCGCGGGCGATCAACTCTTTAAAAAATGCTTCTACATACAGGTTAAATAAGTAATGAATCAATAGTTAAGTACATAATCATGGACCTTAGGTGATGGAATTAGGTGTAGGTTGAGTGGGGTGAGGCTGAATTGATGAAAGGTTTCATGAAATTTAATTTTAGCGTAGGGACCTAACTGTTACCACATTTTTAAAAGTAATTACCTAGTCATTAGTAATAACACAAAACCGCATTTGACCGCCTCCTTGGTACAGTGGTTGACGCGTGAGCGTAACACCGAGGGGTCCTGGGTTCGATTCCCGGTGGAGACAAAGAAAAAAAAAATGTCTCGGTCTGGCAGGACACAGAAACTGATCACCTACTTGTCCCTAAAGAAAATCGATCAGTGAAACAGATGTATAATGCATCTGCACCTTACCCCACTAGGGGACATGGGACTTCACTTAATAGCACAAAACTAAAAGTTATTACACAAAATGCTTTGACAAAGCCCTCGCAAATGTTTTAATACTTATAATTGTTTGTGAAAAAAAAATCCCACCAAAAACATAAATGTAAAAATTGGAGCCGAGTTCAATCGTTGACTTAATTTGCCAAAAAAAGAAATGAGATCTAAATGTGTGCCAAGTTCTGCAGACAGTCCAGAAATTTATTTACAAAGATGTATTAAGTTCTTAGGTTGACTGAAAACTCAATTGTTTTATTTTCCCTTAGAGAACAATGTTTATTCCAAAATATAACTTTTTTAATTTGAATAATATAATTATTTTCACAAAGCAAACAACTAATGACCTATTGAACCCCATAATTTGATGAGGCTAGTTTTTAGAACCTCACAAAATATAAACAGTATGTAAATACACTTATTTACACTGAAATTAAAACTAAACTAAACACTCATAATAAAGAATAAATAAATGTGAATATGTAAAATTATATATTATTTTTAACTGTATGAGCAATAAAGGCAATATTTTTATTACAATTTTCTTTTATTTTACGTTTACTAACAGTTTTGAATAAAGAAATCATGCAATCGAAGTAATCCGCCCTAGCGATACTAGCGCGAGTGAGTGTGATGTCAGAGGCGCTTCGAATCTACAGATGTTTCGTCCTAAAATATGTAAACTTCAATAATCTATATCTCAGTCATTTATTGATGGATTTCAAAATTTTTTTCGGCCACTGATTAGTTTTGATCTATTTTTTAAGACTAGTAAGGTGAATATACTATTTTCTTTTTTTTTAAACTTTTCCATTTTTCCATACAAACAAAATTTATGTCATTGAAAAAAAAATTAAATACAAATAAATTCAGTATTTTCTGATTTTTTCCTTTGTACACTCACTATTACCTAGTTGATTACAAAATTTGAACTTTCTAGGTCATCTGGAAGTGGGTTAGGTTTTGTATATATCTATAAGTCAGTCAGTCTTAAAAATTGCGATTTTTGGATATTAATATCTACGCAACTGTTTAATCTATATTTATGAAATTTAAGGTTCTTGTTTATCTTGAGCTCCTCTTGATATGTACCAAATTTGGTTTATATAACTTAAATAGTTTTCGAGTTATAAGGGGGTGAAAAGTGGCTCGAAATGGTTCGTGTAAATATACACACGGCTGCTGCTCGCCAGTTCTCTTCGCTTGAACTCGGCTTGACACGCTGCCGCGTGTCTAGATCATAATAAGTATTAGGTACCTAGTTACCATGTCAAGTAGAAATCGTAAAAGTGTGAATATTAGAGGTAACTTCGTGATTTTTTATCAAGTCAATTTTAATCTATACTAATATTATAAAGCTGAAGAGTTTGTTTGTTTGTTTGAACGCGCTAATCTCGGGAACTACTAGTCCGATTTGAAAAATTCTTTCGGTGTTAGATAGCCCATTTATCGAGGAAGGCTATAGGCTATATATCTTCACCCTAAGACCAACAGGAGCGGAGCCACGCGAGTGAAACCGCGCGGCAGAGCTAGTATTTTATGTTTTTCATCAAACAGTATCCTCTAAAATATCATCTAGTTTGATACATGTTTAATTTTTTAGATTTGGTCTTGAATAATAATAATAATATAACACGTAATATCATCACTACATAGTATAAAACAAAGTCGCTTTCTCTGTCCCTATTTATATCCCTATTTATATTTATTGTATGCTTAAATCTTTAAAACTACGCAACGGATTTCGATGCGGTTTTTTTAATAGATAGAGTGATTCAAGAGAAAGGTTTTAGTATATAATTTATTAGGTTTTAAACAACGAGGGCGAAGTCGCGGTAGGTAAGCTAGTCTAATATAAGATTGGTTGGTCTTTAAACCACCTCTTAATACTAACTACCTATATCAATTTTTTAGGAATTGTATACTGTATACTAGGTTTCACACATTTACATTTACATAATGTACCTACCTATTATAATATGAGTTATGTATTGTAATATTTGTGTTTGTTCTTTTATCATTTGAATACCTAATGGTTGTAGTACTAATATAGTTAGATAAATATTTACTGAAATTTGCTGCATGTTGTAGTAATTATAACCCCTTATTGCATGAATTATTGAGGAAATTAAATAAAAATTATTTTTTTGCAAAAAAGTGTTTATTAGACCTTACATTATGAGATCAAATTGAGAAAAAAAATTATTTACTTATATTATAGAAAATATGAAACTGCGCCATATATGGACTCGTATGCAGTGTTTGTTGTATTTTTTCTGTCATATATGGCTTCGTATGCAATCAGAAAAAAGAAACTAAGTAATAAAATAAAAACATATTCCGGACTAATTTCACACACACGGTTGCTAAGCCCCAAACTAAACTTAGGCTTGTATCCTGAATGCTAAGGCAACTGATATACTACATATACTTTACATAAATCCTATCCTACTAATATTATAAATGCTAAAGTTTGTGAGGGTGGACTTATATGTATATGTGTTTGTTTGTTACTCCTTCACGCAAATACTACTGAACCGACTTCTATGAAATTTAGCACACATAATATAGAGGGTAACTTGGACTAACACATAGGATAGGTTTTATCCCGGAAATCCCACGGGAACGGGAACTATGCGGGGTTTTCTATGAAAACGCGGGCGAGGCTGCGGGCGAAATGTTAGTACTTTATGTGGATATCTAAATAACACCCAGAATCACAGCCAACTTATACTTCGTGAAATTGCTTAAAACAATATTGCGTTTGTCATATAACATAAAAACCCGTTATATTTTTTACATAACGTGAAGGAACGAAATTGGAACAATATAGGCATAGCTGACGGGCGTTCTTCTTCCAAATTCGGTAATGACTAATCCCATCATTGTACAGAATCAAAGTAAAAATTTAGATGTCTTGCAGGAGTTTTTCGTAGCTTTTTTGCGGCAATTGGCGAGTCAGGAATACTGAGGAGACTCCAGAGATGCCGATGTTTCTAAGTTTTTGAGAGACGACTACGTCTTTTGGTAATAAGAGCTTTCCCTGACTTTCGTATTTGCTCTGAAACGGCTAATTAAAAATCATACAGTGGCATATAGCATGAGTCTGTATTTATTGATGATGATATGATATTTACATGCTTAGCATTGAGATAAAAGTGTCCAGGATCGATACTGGAACAATCAGCGAAAGTATCCTTGAATGCATACCAAGCCACATAATATGACATAATATATTTTGGACGGAATGCATACGAAGCCAAATATGACAGATTTGGAAAAGTACAAAAAACATGATTAAAAGAAAAAAATCAACCTAACCAAATGTTTAACCTTATTTTAGAACACATTTTAGAATGACTAAAGAATGAAGTAATATTTTTTTTCATGGCTTTACTCACCTTTTTGATATTGAAATCTTAATTTGAAAATCACAGTTTTTTCCGCGCACCCAAACCGTCGCACGCGCTAGACTAAATCTATAATATATCTGATGGATAATATTTACACTGTATAAATTAATTCCAATTCCAACACATTCCAATTCTCTATGAAATGCTGTTTAAGATGTAAGGTAATTTTTTTAGATATTGTTTATAGTTAGCCTTTAAAAAATTCATAAACTTCGTCGTCCATATATGGCTTTGTATGCGGTAAGGGGTTAAGATTAAATATACCTATATTATATACATTAATTGCATGTATAGGCACGGGTCTCATCCGCCATTGGTCAATAATAAAAAATACATGTTGCATTTTCTTTTTGTGTTCATTTTATTTTTTTAATACATAATATGATTTTGGCTTTAAAATTAAATTCAATGTATTACAATATAAATGTATTCATGATATTTATATTTCTAGCACTTAGAGTGCCTGCCCGGTGCCCGGACACAGTCTAGCACTTAGTGTGCCTGCCCGGTGCCCAGACACAGTCTAGCTACGATCATGTTTTCTGTATTTCATTTGTAACATTTTAATTATGTTGCACATACAATATTTTACAACCAGAAAAAAGAATTTCCGAAGCAAGAGATTTTAATATATTATTTCTTTCTATACAACACATATAAAAACTTATTGTAATGAATTTAACATGTTTTGATTCAAAATATGAAATAATATGATTTTACAATATCAACTTTTATGTATTGTATTAATATGAATTCTACACTATGAATACTTAAATAATCTGTAGGTAAAATATTGTAATCCTAAAAATATATGCTTATTTATCTTATGATGCAACACCTTTGTCTCATTAAATGCAACAATGCATCAGACATTATAAGTCCAAGATGATTTGCAAATTAAAACATAATGAGGTAACAAGCTCATACTTTGATCGTCCTTATCATGTTCATATTGTATATAAAAAGTAGCCAGCACGCTACTGTGGTGATGGTTACCGCCGGCTGTTGCCCCTCTGGTGCCCGCGGCCCCGCACATATGTCTTGTGCTGGTGTTTGTTGCTATGTTCTTGCGAGTTTTGGTTGAACCGTTCATTTTTTGGCTGCATTTGTTGCGTGCTTGTTGCAGACGCCTGCGACGTGGGTGCTACATTCCTTCCTGTAGTGTGAGCTCCGTTCGTTCTGTCTTGAGGCCCCGCAGCGGCGGCCGGCGGAGCTGGCTGAGGTTCACTCATATTGACTTGTTCATTGAATAGCATACAAAACTCTCCTACTTTCTGTATATCGCCTGACTTGCCAGAATAGAGAGTGAGAGCCTGGCGCCAGAGGGAAGCGTAGCCGCGCGTGAGACGCACGATGTCGCCCGGTTGCAGCAACGCGCCGGGTTCGTCCCAAACAGACAAGTTTACAGAGGCTGACGCGTCCGCCACGCGCAACGTACGCACCTCGCGCGCTTCCTTAGTCAATGTCGGCGGTCCAACTTCTAACACTATGAATATTGCGTTAATATTCTTCATACCAGGCTTTAAATCCTTAATTTGAACATACTCGGTACTACTCATTCTTAGTTTTGAATTTTTGAGAACAGTCAAATTTTAGTGATGAATATTATCTAAGGAAACGGAGCTAAACTTAAAGTAGTGATAGCAAAGAATTTTATGCGAAATGTAAAATAAAAGATCTTTTAAAATTAAAAGATGAATCAAAATGACATCAGCTGACAATTGCTGTTTATTTTACAACAATTGGACCGATTTATGCAAAAATGATCCAACCCACAATCTCGACAATTTCGAGTTTTTGAGACTTATGTACTCTAAATAAGGTATATTTTAACATATCAAAGACTCGGAACTCTATGTTAATAATTGACGAAAATCCGTATGGTCCAAACCACAACTGTCATAGCGAACATCATTTTTTCATAATGCATAAAATGTTTCAAGCTATTAGAATCATTTTTGCATTTTCTTGGTTGCCCTGATATAGGTTTTTTGTTTTTTGCTATAATGATTCAAACTACTTGGAACAATAATGCTTTTTATACAATATGGAAAATATTATAAAAATCATTCTGCTTAAATGTTCCAATAACCTTGAATCATTTTAACTCAATTCCAAATAACATTCGACTACAGAAGTATACTGATTCAGACCACATGACTATTCTATTTAATTAAAGAAAAACGAAAAATTCAATTCTTAAAAAACGATTCACGGTTAAATATAAAATTATCATTAATATCTCGGCTAAAAAGTAAACAAAATATTATTTTTATACCGAAAACTTTAATGAAATACGTATATAACTATTTGAACCTTCTATCTTTTATTGCATTTTTTTGTACCTGCAATAAAATTGTATGTTTTGCATGAAATTTATTCTATTTTTTTAGAATAATGTGGTCATGTAGACAAACTTATTGAAGATCATTTTTGCATATTTCTAAACCAACCATTTCAAATGCGCTAAAGTTTTGCAAAAAAGATTCAAGTTTTGCAAAAAAGTTACTGTCAGTCTTCGAAAAAAACGCAATGACAGAGAAATAAAAGATAAAAGAGGAGAAACAGCAGGCGGATGGAATAAAACGCCACAAAGACATATTGAGCTTATTATCGATGTTATCAAAAGGTTGCCAAAATACGAGTCACATTATCGTAGAGAAAAGAACAGCGATGCTTTATATCTGCAGCCAGGAATGACGGTACCAAAAATCTACGAATTGTTCAAAATAGAATTCGAAAAAGAATTTGGAAAAGATGAAAAATGTCCATCCTTCAATGTTGTTAGACATATTTTTGTACAAAAATTCAATTTGAGGTGCAAGAGCCTTAAGAAAGACACGTGTAACAAATGTGATCTTTATGAAATGACATCGAAAAATTCTACTACCTCAGCTGAAAGAGCAAATGCCCAAAGAGAAAAAGAAGAACACCAAAAAATTGCCGAAGATTTAAGGAAGAAGCTGAAGGAAGATTTTGAACAGGCTAAAACTTGTGAAGAAACTGAATGTCTGACTTACGATTTGGAGAAAACCTTGCCTTTACCTAGAATACCGACCAATATAGTTTTCTACAAAAGGCAGTTATGGGTATAAAACTGCGGTATACACTCGGCTTCCAACGGTGTTGGGAATTGTTTTGTTTGGGCTGAAGGCGAGGCAGGCAGAGGGGCCCAAGAAGTGGGTTCATGTTTGAGGAAACATATTAAGTGCGTGCTACCTCCTACAGTAAAAAAATTGATTTTGTGGAGTGACTGTTGCGGAGGGCAAAACAGGAATATCAAAATCGTTTTGATTTTAAAGGCTTTATTAAATAGACACCCCACTCTCGAGACAATCAGCTTCCGTTACCTAGAATCAGGACACACTTTCCTACCAAATGACAACGACTTCGCTAAAATTGAGACTCGACTCAAGCAATATGAAAGGATATACTCCGTGGATGATTATATTGCCATTATGAAACAATGCAAAAACAAAAATCCTTTACAGGTCCATAAAATGGAAAGTTGTGATTTTGTTGGATCTCAAATTCTAGAAAAGAAAATAGTTAATAGAAAAATATTTAATGATAAGAGCAAAGTAAACTGGCTCAAAACAAGAGAAATTTTAATCACAAAAAAGACTCAACATTCTTTGTTCATGAGAACTTCCTTTAATGAGGACTACAAAGAACTGAATATTAAAAAGAAATTAAAAGGCGTTGATTTGGGTGTCATAGAAGAAGATTTGCAAGAATTATGGCCTTCAGGAAAACTGATTAACAAAAAGAAGTTAAACGATTTGAAATCGTTATTCCATCTCATACCAAATGATTGCATTGGTTATTATAAAAAACTGAAGGGAGACGATGCAATAATAGACGATATAGATGGTTATTGTGATGAACCCGACTTTGATTTGGATGAGGAGTAGGGTAACATTTGTGTTTTTTTAAATAAAATAAAAATAATAAACATTTTTAAGCTTTAATTTTTGTCATAGTTTGGAACATTTTTGCATTTTTCTTTCCGCAGCCTACACAGCTAATTCCATACAAAATGTATTATGTAATAATGGTCCACGCGCAAGTTTTCTTGAATATCTACGAAACTATTAAAATTTATTTACTAAATACATGCATGTAAATTAGTTTAGAACACTTAGAATAACATAAAATTAAAAACATAACATTTAGAACTACAAAGCCAGAGAAATACCGAAATAAACTTTAAACTCTATTATCTCGAAATGAGGTTAGTGTGGACTGAATCATTTTTGCTTAAATCGGTCCAATTGGCAATTGTATGATTTGTGACTTGTGTGAACTGTCAACAGTCAACTGCCACAGAGCAACTAATACACTGGAGATTTCAGTATGAACATTAACTTGAAACAAGAAAATATGACCTTAAATAACGCCTGTATGTTTTTTTATCTCTTTCTGTGGGGGTGACCAAGTTAGGTGTGAAAGGGATAAAAAAACATACAGGCGTCATTCAATGTCATATTTTCTTGTTACAAGTTAAATGTTCATACTGAAATCTCCAGTGTATTAGATATAAGTTTCTTGGTTAGAGTATATTATTATCTAAGATTATAATATACTATCTATAGAGTGCGAACAACGAAGTGCGAACAGTAGGCACAGGTGGGAACAACACGACGTTCCCGCCGCAAGCGTTCGTAGCCGTGGTTGAGTGCTATCGAAGTGCGTTTCCCTAGGGATTTTTTTCATATTTACGAATAAACATGGTGAAATGTGCAGTTCGATCTTGCAAGAACTATACTAGAAAAAACACAAAATTTTAATCCAGTATCACATTAATTCATCGGTGAATCGATTGTTGTATTTATTTTTATGAAAATAAATCTAGTATCGCGGGGGTGAAGGGGAAGTGGGAGGCGGACACGCGCAGGCTCGCTCGCGCACCCTTCGCGCACCTCACTGCCGCCACGTGATCGTAGTGATGTGACTTGACCAACGCTGAACTCGATAGTTATAATTATAATATTTTAACATAATATTATTTATTTAACTTTAAAATTAAAACTCTTTTAATGTAAAATTTAATGTTAAATGTTAAATGTATTAAAAATAATTTCGTGGTGTGTTTTGTATATTGGAATAATGTTAATATTAACTTGTAATATTATGAATGCGAAAGTAATATAGTGTAAATGTAAAGTATGTAATGTTACAATATTATATTTTAACCGCTAAATTGATTTTTGGAGATTTTGGTAGGTATAGAATGGATAAAATTGAATAAAAAAATTATTAATATTGTTTATTAATTCATTTTAAATTATTAATTATTTTTTATTTTTATTTAACATTTTTTAAATACTATTATTATTTGATTTATTAAAAAAAAAACCCTAAACCCGATCTTTTATTTTATTAACTTTTATATTTAAGAAGTCCACACGTTTTTCAGATAATCCAATTATTAAACTTTTTTTTAAACTACTTAAATTAATACAAGACATATTTAAATGAAATAAACACACTTTATTCACTTGGCAAACAAATTAAAAATTACAATATATTTATACTTTATTCATACATTTCTCCTTTATTTACATATTTAACATAAAATTTACTTATGAAACATATTTATTTACATAACTTATCGATAGCTCAACACGCAATTGATATCTACCCATCCCTATTTGTCACACACACATCTATATACTTAGTAGGTATCTATAGCTCATCTGCCTACGATGCGCACTAAGCAATTTGTGCAATACACGCGCTCTATACTATCCGATATCGGATATCGGAAGCCGATAGCCGATATCCGATATCGGACACAATTTGCCCTTTGTAGTGAATTTTAGAACTTTTTTATATTAAATCATGTATGACTGTTATGTTCTTATTCAAATAAAATAAAAAAAAATTCAACTCAGTATTAAAGCGACGAAACTAGCAAATACAAATTCAAATTACATTTACAAATGTAGGTGCTGTTATTACAATTTTATAGTGCTAATATTATGTTCATTCTACCTAATATCTGGGGGTGCAAATATTTAAACAGAAATAAATTAAACTAAACTAATTCACAGTCACAGATTCCGCAATGTATGTAGTACCACAGACTAATAATAATATAGCCATGACAACCAAAATAGTAAACAAGCTCAAAAGTCGCCGCCAAGAAGGTCGCCGCGCGTTCTTGACAAAATTTAGGGTCGCCGCATTCTAATTCTGAAATTTTAGAGAAAACTGAAAAAAATTGCCGTATTGTAAATATTTCTTTTCAATATAAAGGGTTTGATTTAAAAAATTTCAACTGATAGATTGTAGTTGTACATACAGTAAAAATAACTACAATAAAGAAACCGACTTCAAAAACAGCTGGAAAAGTAAAATATAAAAAAGATTTGATATTATTAATTACTTAATATTATTTAGATGTGCTATTTATTATACAGGTTTGATATCGGCGCTAAAACAAAGCACTAAATCTGTGACTCAATGACAACAATACAATAAACAGCACAACAGTAGTCCGAGTAGGAGGAGGATCGAGGCAGAATGAGTAAATAAAGATAAAAGATACTAATATTTCGAAGATACGGTTGAATTTAAGAACACAATATATTTTTGTTTACTTCAGTTCAGCCAATTGCCGTATATTATAGGACGATATTAGAATAGCTCCCGTATAAATCGTATTTTTAATGCCTTTAAATACTTAAATGAATGTTTTCTTAATAAAAAGGTTTAAAGTAAATGAAAGGATTTTTTTTTACATTTAGCGCCTAGAAATGACTGAAAATACACAAACTAGTGCTTTTTTTGCTGTTGGTATACTACCTTTTCGAAAATTGAGTTGGTAACACTGAACATTATCGTCCGATAGTTCACGGGAATATCGGTGTTGGCTTCGATATCCGATATCGGACCGGACAATGTGAAAGACAGGTACCTAAATCATACATTTTACTTAGCCTCCGATATCGGATGTCGGCTATCGGCGTCCGATATCCGATATCGGACCGGACAATGTGAAAACGCTCTAAGAGTATATTAATATCACATACTTTAGATATTACTTATAAGCTTCTTGGATATAAGCTTCTTGACTCTAGCTCTAGTTTTCACAGAACAGTAAAAACAAAGTTTGTTTTTAGTGTTCTGTGATTGTTGTCATTGAGAATTTTTTTTCAATATTTATAAAAAGTATTTTAGATATCTGTGAAAAACCATTATTGTAAAAATTTCATTGTCATTTGTCAAAGTCACAGATCTAGCGTCAAAGTTGAAGTTTTGTGGTTGTGACGGTTTCGATACAGTGCTTGTTTGAAAGTGATTTTTTTGGTGGATTATATGTTTAGTCTTGAATTTAATTCATATCTGTGAATTTATTCAAAAACTTACCATTCCGAAAACTATGTTTGCAAATTTTTTTGTAAATTAAAGTGAAATATATTTATTATTCTATAGGATACCGAAGTTCTGTTTCATCATTCATGTGCCGCTACTAACCTATAAGATTTTATATTTTACACAAGATTTCCATTGATAATATATAACCATGTTTGGTGGAAATAATCCTAACAAAGACCTGGAGGTTGCTTCGCCACCGGACGATACAGTGTCTGCATTGGAGTTCTCTCCCCCATCAGTGCCACAAACATTTCTGGCCGCCGGTAGTTGGGACTGCCAGGTATACAGGGTGTAATCGTTAAGTGTACACAGGCGATTATTCCGTAATTATTACAGATATCAAAAAACTTTAAACTGATATCGAAAATACTTAACCTAATGAGTAAAATGGCCAAAATAAATTTTTAAAAATAAAACGAGAAATATCCAAAAAATTAACTTTAAGCCCCCCCATACATTTAGTATGAGTTATGAATATCCCATGTACATTTAATATGAAAGATTTTAGCTTTTTCTTTCTTTTTTTGGTTTTCTACTTTAATTAAGTACTTCGCAAATTTGAACGGAAGTTCATTTAGAAACTGTAAATAGAGTTCCTTTGCATTTGAATTGCACTGAAGACGTAATTTCGAAAATCTGCTATGAATACAAAATGTATGGGAAATAAAATGTATGGGAGGGTTTAAAGTTATTTTTTTAGATATTTCTCGTTTTATTTAAAAAAAAAAAAATATTATGGCCATTTTACTCATTAGGTTAAGTACTTTCGATATCAGTTTAAAGTTTTTTGATATCTGCAATAGTTACGGAATAATCGCTTGTGCACACTTAACAATTACACCCCGTATACAATTTTTGCCCCCTCTGTGTTCAGACTACAGTTTTTATAAACTAAACATACAGTGCAATAAACAGTTTATTATTTCGCAACTTCCTCTACATTACATTACATTCTAAGAATCACCACCACAATGAATAAATCACCACCTTTTCTTAAATTTCTCATTGATTGAAGACAGCTATTTTGTATTTTTGAGTATTTATATTGTGTTTCACTTTAGGTGAGATGCTGGGAGGTGGAGCAGTCAGGCAAAACTGTCCCCAAGGCAGCTCAGAGCATGACCGGCCCTATATTAGATATAGCTTGGCATGATGTAAGTAATCATTTTAATTTATATAAACTGAGACTGGAAAGTCACTACAATAGAAACTTAAGATACTGGAAAATCTAGATGAATGTATGAAGAAATTTCACATGCTAAATAAGTTAACCAATGACATTTCCCTCACTCTGTATATCTATGTATTATAACATTTTTGTAAATCTGCGCATGAATAAATTCAAAAACATTGTAATTGTATGATGTATTCTGAATAATTGGGTAGTCTACTCTCAACTGTAATTGTATAGTTCAACTTGGATCTCTACAATATCTACTTTCATTCAATAAAATATTGTTATTATTTTTTTCCACATAATGATTAATATAACATGTTATTATTATCAATAATTTTAGGATGGCTCTAAAATATTCATGGCATCAACAGACAAAAGTGTGAAGTGCTGGGATTTGGCGTCCAATGCTGCTGTCCAGGTATGCTTTATAATCTTTAGTTCTATGAACTTATAGTTTTCAATCTATTTTACGAAAAAAAATTTATCCTTATCAATCATTAAAAACATTGTGATGCGAATATTTAATTTTTAAAGATTTGCATGGTAACTGTGTTCAGGTGGCGGCACACGACGCGCCGGTCAAGACGTGCCACTGGATCAAGGCGCCGAGCTACACCTGCCTCATGACTGCCTCCTGGGATAAGACGCTTAAGGTATCATGCACCATCCCCATCATTCATTGATTCATATTATAATGATTTCTTTAAATATTTATGTGATTGTATTATTACAGTTTTGGGACACGCGCAGTTCAGTTCCAATCATGACAATCAATTTATCAGAGCGTTGCTATTGTGCAGATGTGGTAAGTAAAGTTAACATTGTATGTATGTAATAGTAATTTATTTATTTTCTTCTATAGAGCAATTTCAATCATCAAAACTATTTAAAATTTGCTCAATATTAGGAATTTTTGTTCTCTTTTGTTCTTTATTGAATTTAATGTGTTATTTCTAGCCATTCTAATAATATTTTAGAAACTAGAACTCATTTCATATAGTACAACAAGCATTCCCATAAAATATAATAAAGAATGTCGTCGTCGGCGATGTAACTATTGTGTGTGATCTGTGCAGGACTATCCGATGGCGGCTGTCGGGCTGGCGGACCGCGGCATCTGCCTGTACTCGCTGGAGGGTAAGCCGGCCGAGGTGAAGCGCGTGGAGTCGCCGCTCAAGTACCAGCACCGCTGCCTCGCCATCTTCCGCGACAAGAAGAGCAAGGCGCCCGCCGGCTTCGCGCTCGGCTCGGTGGAGGGCCGCGTGGCCATCCAGTACGTGAACCCGGCCAACCCCAAGGACAACTTCACGTTCAAGTGCCACCGCTCGGCCGGCACCACGGGCGGCTACCAGGATATCTACGCGGTGAACGACATCGCCTTCCACCCCGTGCACGGCACGCTGGCCACCGTGGGCTCCGACGGCTCCTTCTCCTTCTGGGACAAGGACGCGCGCACCAAGCTCAAGTCCTTCGAGGCGCTGGAGCAGCCGCTCACTAAGTGCGCCTTTAACCACACCGGCCAGATCTTCGCCTACGCCATGGGCTACGACTGGTCCAAGGTACGCTCCCGGCATATCCTATTGTTATTAATGTTATTTGATATACTTGTATTTCAAATACAAATTACCTACTTTGTATTAACTATTTATTAAGCCACAATGTATAATTTTATTTAATCTATCTTTCGCAATCATAGGAAAAAATTATTTAAAAGCAGATTTGGGTTCAAGGTATTTACACGATGACAATCAATATTAAGTTATGTAGACTAAAATTATTGCCAACTTATATATACAACTGATGAAATGTAGACCTAAGATTTGCAATTTATTTCGATTTTACGAAGTGTAATTTATAAAATCATATTTATACTATTCCTTAATGCTTTCCAGGGCCATGAGCATTACAACCCCGCCAAAAAGAACTTCATCTACCTGCGACCGTGCTTCGAGGACCTCAAGCCGCGCTCCACGTGAGCCAGCTTTGTATATCGTGTGCCATGAACTGACTGAAGTGGGAACTGTGCTTGTGTTCAAATTTATCATTGAATGGCGAAGCCACCCAAAAGTATACGTATTAATTACTATATAATACTTAGTCTAATATTCCTTATGGTTAAGGCTAAATCTGACATTGATCGTATTGGACTAATTGTGTGTGTCAGTGAAATTGTGAATACCTTTGTCTTATACTTTTTTGTATAACCTATGATAGTATAGGTTTTAATGTAAATCTTGTGGAAAAATAAAGAAATAAAGTTGCAAATTTATTTTTATTTAACTAATAAACCTGAAAGTACACAAACTAATGTTCAGCGTGGCCATGGCCGTGTTGGTCTCCACCAGTTAGCTTGTCATAGGCGAGGGTGGCAACGGTGAGGCCAATGCCGATAGGCAGACCACGGAAGAACAGTTTGCGGGCCTTGTACCAACGAGTGCCGAAGCCAGGGTGATACCTCCAAGCTTCATTCCTAGAAACCACAAAATATTGTCTTACAAAGTTGTTAACATAAAAAATACATTTTAACAATATTGTGTTTATGTAATTGACAACAATGATAATAATTATAGTTATAAAAATAAATGTATATTAGAATAAACCCATTTAAAGCATTTTCAAAGTTTGGTGGGCAAATTTGATATGGCAATAATAAGCCAACACCATAATGTTCAAGGAAAGCAAGAATGTCAGAGAAAATTGCTGCATTCACCGTACACTATTTCCTTTCAATATTTAATGGAAACCAAGTTTTCTAATCAGTTTTTATCTTTTCTTTGTTATTTGCTACCTTATCCATGGATCCTTTAAGCCTCTTTTGGCGAGTTCTTTTTCCACTTCCTCTAGCTCTGGGATTCCCTTAATCTGGAACTGCGAGTAATGAGGAATGGTGTACGGGGGTCCGTGACCGTGATCGTGGCCACCCATATCTGTAAATTTGAGAAAGTTCTCAACAAAAAGTATAAACAACAATACAGTCATAACAGAATATCCTAACCTAATAATGTTATATAATTTCAATATTCAAATAATAGCATCAATGAAGGAAAAAATATACAAACGCACATAGCACATTATGTAAGTACTTACTTAACTATATAATATTTATAGCTAAAATACAAGTGTTCTTCTAAGTAATTACCTATTTGATTTTTAATTATAGAAGAAAAGTACCTAGGTACCTACTTCTCGTTTCAGATTCGATTTGAAGTTGACATTATTCTGAGTTGTGACATTGACATTACTGACAATATTAATTGAATTGACGTAGGAATAGTCATGCCTGTAAAATAACCGATTATTCTTTAATAAAATACCGGTTAGATTGCTTTAAAATCAATTTCATTTAAATGTTGCTTTTGGATCGATTCGGCATATCGCTTCACTTGTAAGTTTTGCAATGCAAATTAAATAGCAACCTTAGCGCGTTAAATTTGAGTTAACTTAAAATTTAAGTTAATACTAGCTTTCCGTCCGCCGCTTTGCCCGCGATTTCAAAGAAAAATCCACAGTTCCCGTTCCCACGGGATTTTCGGGATAAAACCTATCCTATGTGTTAATCCAAGTTGTGCTAAATTTCATTGTAATCGGTTCAGTAGTATTTGCGTCAAAGAGTAACAAACACACACATGATACACATCCATCCTCGCAAACTTTCGCATTTATAATATTAGTAGAATGTATACCACTTACTAGTAATATTAATATTAGACAAACGATTAATTAGCCAATTTCGTCTTATATTAGAAAGGTTACCTTCTAGGGAAGCGCGCTCCATCTTAGGCCACATCTCAGCTTACCATCAGGCGAGATCGTGATTCGTGGTCAAGCGCTTCCCTATCACACAATAAAAAAAAAATGATTTTAATTATAATAAAAGTTTTCGACCTAACGGTCTAACCTACAATGCACAAAACTATTATATTGGGATAACAGTTTTATTTCACTTCTAAAGCTAATTTTGACTCAAAATAATACAATGCCGGTGAATAAATTAGAAATTCAATTTTAGTTTTAAATTAGAACAAACAGGCACCCATAATCGATAAACACGAATCGAATCTCTTTATATTAAGTAGAAGGTGCATGCCTAGCTTGTTATTGTGCTTTCAGGCAGCTTACCGCTTCCTTGACTCTTGTATCGGGCGCAGAGACGGTCATAATATAATATACTCTATGGAGACGGTCTTTATTTATTAATTGTGCCGGTCATGTGTGATTAAAATGAATAATTTATTGCGAATAAGGATTGTTGTGTTAATGTGATTATATCGCACAAAAGAAAACTGTATCAAATTTAAAATAATAGATTTTAAATAGATAGGGAAAGCTTTATAGATTTACTGTGGTTTATTCAAATCTATTTCTTAATAGGTTTGACGAGTGCGGCACAATGTTTAAAGTGAAGCTATTATAGATTCGAACTTCGAAGATATGCAACCGTCCCTTGGGATGGCAAGCCCACTGCTTGCTGTTCTTATATTAGCGGCTTCGGCGTTCGCTTCGAGCCCAATACTACCCGGTATGCCCTATTTTAATACATAAATAAATATATTATAGACAAAAAAAATAACTCCTGTCCTTCCATACTTTCGATAAAACATATCTAACAGCACAAGTATGTTACATATTTTTTACCAAAATCTCCTATCTAATATACCTATTCTAAATTATTGTATTAATTTGTTTATTTTCAATTTATCTGTATAGACCAGTACCAATATATTTCCTTGCTGTATATCTTTACTTTGACTAACATGATAAAATTATTTATAGCACCTAAAGCTTTGTTTTTTTCCTGTTCTCTCAAAAATTATCCTGCATGTCTGTTAATGCTTTACCCACTTCAGATGATGATCCCGGTGGTTCTGCATAATTTTAAACAAGTGTCATTAAAATAACTTTTTGATAAATGATAATATCATTGAATAAATGGTGAGAAGATAGGTAATATGTTTTACTTCTGATACTCTTATTAATCATATGTATGGTTAGTTGCTATAAATATTGATATCTATAATTGACTGTCTATGAATAAAAAATGAAGTTAAATAAATCTGGTTTCATTCGGTAAAATTATATTTTAAATTAAAGTTCCTGATGATCTGTTTGAAATATATAAAAAAACACCAGTGTAGCACAGAGAAATGACCATATGTCAATAAAATTATGTAGATTCAGTAAATTTAAGCAGTTATTAATAACAATGAATCTCCAATCTAGACATTACACTGACTTCACACTTAATATTTTATAGAGCATAATTATTTATCTTAATATATACAAATCTCGTGTCACAATGTTTGTCCTCAATGGACTCCTAAACCACTAAACAGATTATAATAAAATTCGCACACCATGTGCAGTTCGATCCAACTTGAGAGATAGGATAGTTTAAACATGTAGGTACCACGGGCGAAGCCGGGGCGGACCACTAGTATTTTATAACTATCTTACACAAATAGTTGTAGGTATCATTTACTAATAGTTTACATCTAGCTCTTCTGATGACAATAGTGTGAAGTCCCGTGTCCCCGTAGTGGGGTAAGGGGCAGATGCACTATGCATACATCTGTTCGATTCACTTCATAACTGATAGATTTTCTTTAGGGACAAGAAGGTGATAAGCCTTCTGTATCCTACCAGACCGAGACATATATTTTTTTCTTCGTCTCCACCGGGAATCAAACCCAGGACCCCTTGGTTCTACGCTCACGCGTCAACCATTGTAACTACCAAGGAGGCGGTCTGATGACAATAATAACTACTAAATTATATTCGTATATGTGATCATACTTATAATTCATATTCATTACTGTTTGATCTTGATATATAAGTCCCCTATATGTTACTAGAGACCACTATACTAGGGAGTGATTCACAGCAATTTTGTAAGAACTCAACATTGTATAGGGTAGTTAGAGCTCTGGCTGAAGTTACGAGTCAAGAAATAAAGTCAACAATGGTTTTAGTCTATATGTCTCCATTTCCTACTAAAATATAAATTATGATATTTTATGCAGTTGAAATCATTACAAGGAAGGTATTTAGATACTCTATACAAAAATAAAAAATGTGAATGTGTAAATGTTCATCATTAGGGAAAGAAAGAACTTATAAGAAGAAAGAAAGAAAGAAAGAAAGAAAAAAAGCTTTATTGCCAACAAAAACTTAGATTATCTTAACTCAAAAAGTAAACATACTTTGAAAGCTCTTTTTTAAATTATAACTGGAAAAGGTGAAATAGGTTCCAGTAAGCGATAAATATATCAATAGAATTATCATCCCTTGCATATTATAACAGCCTTAATACTCAATGTAAGACAAAGGAGAATGGCGAACTCCCATAGGACTTTGGGCCTGATCGTTACACTGATGATTTATGTGGGGTTAAATAGATAAAAATATACAGATTCTATAAATATAACAATTAAAGATCTGTTCTATGGGATAGCAGAGATATTGAGCATGTAACGTCACAAAAATTGAGGTTAGGTTTGCTCGAGTTCAATGAATAGCTTTGTTTCTTTCTAAGTAGAGGTAAGTTTATATCCTATAATATACATTATTTAGATAAAGAGTGTAACAGAAGAACAGTTAGGTAATAGAGATATTGGATCGAACTTTTATTCTTTTAGAGTACCTACCAAAACATCGTAGGTACTTATATATAAAATAAAACACGTTTTTTCATAAATCGTTTATTCATCATTATCATCATAAACAATTAACACATCATCCAGAAACTGTGCTGGCGGCATTAAATCTGGTTGATACCTTGCCCAGCTAAGGTACCATATTATGGACATAACGTGACAGCAGCAACTCACAGTTATTCTTCCTACTAAACAATAATTACAATAATAAACTGTTATTGCTTCCCTTCCTATGAGAGCACTGTCGACTAAAATATAAGTAAAATAAGTTTTACTACTTCTATGCCTGGATTGAATGCGACCTCTTAAAAGCCATGTAGTACTTGAGTCGACAGTGCTCTCTGTAGGTCGCTGTCTGATTCACGGCACACTTCTATAACATATTTGCCATCGTTTCTTATGTGCTCACCATAATAGGACCTTGCTTGCTTAATTTGATATGAACCTAAGGAAACCAACTGCATTGTCATCTTCATGATTTTCAATCCTCAAAGAATCATTTGCAAGTTTCCAGCATGCATCACATATGTGATCAGAGTGAGTGATCTACAAATAAAGAATTAATATTACAATTGGACAAAAGAAAGTGAACATATTATATAAATCTCGTGTCACAATGTTTGTCCTCAATGGACTCCTAAACAACTTAACCGATTATAATAAAATTCGCACGCCATGTGGAGTTCGATCCAACTTGAGAGATAGGATAGTTTAAACATGTAGGTACCACGGGCGAAGCCGGGGTGGACCGCTAGTATATATATAAAACAATGTGTGTTTACATTTTTGTTTGATTTCAATAGCTAGATAATACTAAATACCTTAGATAATACTGATCCACTAACCGTTAGAGGAGCAGCCCACCCTTGTATAATTGATAATATTGCGTTATCTTGTAACAAATGCATACGTGTATAGCATTGTTACGATTAGCATTAATACCACAGTTGATGCAGTTCATATTTGTAAATGAAAAATCGGATGCAAAGTCGGTGTCCAGGTAGAGTAGCAGTAGTGAGTCGTAAAGGCAGGTAATCAAAGTCCGGTGTGCAAGCGTTGGTTGGTAGTAATAACAGAGATCGTCAGTGTCCGTAATACGTAGCGAAAGTCGATAAAGATGAAGAAAATAAGTTAACCACAAGCACAAAGTCGAATGTAACGTAACGAAAAACCTCAATCAAATGTCAAAAGTCAAACGACAAACATGACATTGTAATTAAAACTGAAGCGGCCAGCTACATTTCAGAAATATTCTTACAAAGCGCCATGAGTAAAAATGTATAGAATTACGGATTACCTAAATAAATAGCGTGCTAAAAAGTTAAAAATAAAATATGTAACGCAGTTAACTTGTATTTCTGATTCATAAAGCATTTGAATTTTGTATAAAACTAAAAATGAAAATAAATATTCATTCGTTTTAATTGATATATCGACTATTTTACTCCTGACAGCACTGACAATCTCTGCTTGATAAGACCGGTAGTCATAGAAATCTAAATAACAATGCCGTTAGTGAACACATTATCTTTTTTTTCAAACATTTGTTTTCCCATAGAATCAGAAGTCAATATTTTACCAAGAATTATTAAAAATAACATAATGAATTTTAAATTTATTATCATTTCTGTAAGGCCTTACTTATGTTAGGCCCAGTTTCGCCATTCTCCTTTCAGTTCCTAAAATAAGGCGGAAATTGAATGCAGTTTAATTATCTGCTCCGCACGGTTTCACCCGCGTGGCTCCGCTCCTGTTGGTCTTAGCGTGGTGATATATACATATAGCCTATAGCCTTCCTCAATAAATGAGCTATCTAACACTGAAATAATTTTTCAAATCGGACCAGTAGTTCCCGAGATTAGCGCGTTCAAACAAACAAACAAACTCTTTAGCTTTATAATATTAGTAACTATAGATTTAATTTTACATCAATAAAAAAGAAACCACATAAAGCGCCAGAAAAAGCCCTCTCTTTATATACCGATTTCGATGATCGCTGAAGGACGCATAGAGGCGAAAGAAGGCGTCTGCTCGTAATTAGACAAAAACCGGGCAACACGCTTGCGGCTAGCGGGAACCTGAACCATCGCGCGACCGGTCCCGTGCGCTGGCCGCTGCGCGCCCGACGCGACGCTCGACCTATCATCATTTTGCAAGCTTTGCAATTTTATTTCAAAGCGGGATTGTGGATTTTATTTTATGGGAAATCATCATCATAGAATATTAGCTTAGCCTGTTTCTGGATTTTCATTGATAAATCTATCATTCATAATTAGTGTAAGTTTATTTAAAAAAAATCAGACCAAATGATTGGTAACTAAATATAAATGAAGAAAAAAAAAATAATGAATGCATTTTTGCGCAAACATGTACACATACAACTTATCAATCATGTAGGTAGGTATGTATTGGTTTTTATACTCGTTAATAAAATAAACGATTACGTTGACAACGCACACTTTGAATAATAATTGCATGTTTCTTATTGTTGATGTTAATTATCACCAATTTAAATGCTACATTAGATAACTCGAACGAATATAACTGCAAGGTCTTATACCACATATGTAGGTATGTACCTAGGATCAAATTCAGACTGTCCACTCACAGGTTCTCATACGTAGGCGTTATCGTCTTTTTTTCAAGTAGGTACGACGTTCAAAAATAACCACATTAGTACGACCTAGGAAGCCAAAAACCTGAATGCCAATGAGAGGTTGTTGGCCTCTATCTTAAGTCTAAACAATGAACTATCGTCCAATTCGGAATGATTTTCAAATTCAAAAGTAAGTAGGTATACAGGTATAACCAATAACATCAATAGTAAAATAGTTTGGAAAATCCAAAAGTGCACGCCTCATAATCTCATCCTTTACAATAAAATTGATTATTTATAAAGAGTACGTGACTATAAATATAAAAATGAAATAAAATAAAACATTTGGAAAAGTAAAGAAAGCGGTACCGTAATAATTGAGCTATTTTTCTTGTGGCCCCACCTAGATGTGAAACTGCGCAGGTTTAAGGGACTGACTACCAACTTATTTTTTTAAACCTTGGCTTATAGTATAAAGAATCGAGTTTATAATGGTGAATTTTGAGTACACTATAAAAAAAAAAGTCGATATTTTTTTTGTTTATTTAATAACAATTAAACCACATCGAATCAGACCCTGAAAAATGAAAGGGTTCTATTCCTGAGCATACTCAAGCGTAAGAGAAAAAAAAAGACTCGATTAGTAAAGTATTTCGGTCGCTATCGTGTTAACAAGAAAAAGGATCCGCACATACAGACACACGGACGTCCAAGACAGAACTTTTTTAAACTGTTTTTTAACTAGTTTAAATAACAAAAATGACATCAAAAATATCATGAACGTTAAAAATAGTGTTTTTTCTTAATATGTGTGTGTATGTATTATCTTACAAGTGCAATGTATGATACATAAAGACATTTTAAGTTTGAAAAATCAGATGTTTTGCGCGAAGTGACAGTAGTACCCACCTCAACGCTTCGCTTATGAGGCGTGCAATACCTCGTCTTGGTTTACCAGTTTGATATATTTTCCGAACAAAGGAAATGTAAAGAAGGCACAGGTACAAAGAAAACTTATCGGATCATCAAATGGTACCTATTGTGAGATAGACTACGTAGGTACCTAGCTCATTACTGCCTACTTAAAATATAGCAAAAAAGTTGCGTTGTAAGAATATTCTTTATAACATACAAATGTAATGTGTGTTGCAATAATAAACTCAAATAATTGAACCTTACTAGTCACTTATTACAAAATATGCTGTTGGTGTTTGGTATCGAAACAATAGAGATCACTCTCAGATATAATTTAAACGTGCTACCCCGGGTAGGCCCGTATAAATTGACCAACATATCGTCTGGGGCTCATTAAGGATGATTATTGATTATCCTTAGTGTTGCCCAAATGCAAGAACAAGACGAGACTTAGCCAGTCTTGGTCTTGGTCTTGCGCCAATACACCTGGTCTTGGTCTTGGTCTTGGTCTTGCGCCAATACACCTGGTCTTGGTCTTGGTCTTGGTCTTGCGCTCCCAGTCTTGGTCTTGGTCTTGGTCTTGCAGCAAGAGTCTTGCAAGTCTTGCAAGTCTTGCAATTACCTTTTAGTCTATTACTATTTATTAAAGTTTACTTTAAATCTTAGAAAAACGTATTAGAATTGGAACATTGTGAGCTTGAATTAACATAGCCATAGTAAAGATACTTGCGTGATCAGTATAATGTATTCATTTTCATTCTAAGCACTCTGAAACTTATTTATTCTTTGGAACACCTGTATTCTGTGTGTCTGTTGTGAACACTCTTAAAAAAATTCGAAATTATTTTGCATGAGTATACCTACGCCCTATGGCGGCAATCAAATAGTGTCAAATGTTATGATTTCGGCGTGGCGGCAACGATTGTTTTTCTTTGAGAAGTAAATACAAAACCTTAGATGCCGCATTATTAAAGTGCCGATGGTTAAAACATAACTATGCATGCACTCAGTTTGATTTTAATAGATATTTTTTTAATCGCTATGTATTAGTCGTAATGCGCATAGGTCCAGTTTTTCATATTCTTTGATACAGTTTTTTGCGTCTCATAGAATTCCTAAGCGTACCTACCTATTATACACCGAACTGTTACACCTAACTAACTAAGTGAAATAGCGCTAAGTCCTAGCTGCAAGACGCAAGAGTCTTGCAGGCTATGTCTTGTTCTTGCTCAAGTCTTGCAGGGTCAGTCTTGGTCTTTGTCTTGCTAAAAATACGCGGTCTTGTTCTTGGTCTTGGTCTTGCAAAAACGCAAGAACAAGACCAAGACTGCAAGACCAAGACTGAATTTGGGCAACACTAATTATCCTGACTCGGTTGAAAAGGAATCGTCCATCGGGATAAATCGCATTGTGAACGTACTGAAGAGCTCTCTGCAGAGTAGATTGAATTCAATTTTACGAATAGGAACAAACAAATTGACCGCCATGGAACTTTGATTATTTTAAAATCACGTAACGAATTAGCAATCTGTAGTTTATCAACAACGCAATGCCAATGAGATGTTCATGTTGTAACTATAATACATATGATTGATAGGTAGGTACCTAGTTAGATAATTATATTATCAAGGATATAGGTATTTTTGAAAACTGCAACATCATTAATTTGTAGAGATTTTAATCTCATCATCTTTCTATCCCACACCAATTATAATTGCTAAAGGGTTGAAATAAGATTTACTATTCGGTACACAATTACAAAGAAAGAAACATACAATTACTAATTTGATTTGAATTTGACACAGACATAGTTTATGATCCAGACAGGCTTCTTATCGGGATACATTGGAGTGCAGCGGGTTTATCGTTTATTATTCAGTTGTAGACTGATTGAGCTTTTTACACGCTTTTTATTACACGCTTTATATTAGCTTCACCTGTATGTTTGTATGTTTGTAACCGACTTCTTTGGGCGCGATTTTGACCCACTTTAAACGGCCAGATTTCGTTCAAACTTTGTAGATTTATTGAGGACCGATGACAATACACTAATTTGATAAAATTTTCTATTTTTTAGTTCGGTTTTCTATAAAAAGCGTGTCTTTTAGTTTTTTAAACTATTATTATTAATGATGATTGGTGTGAGAATTGAGATAAAGATCTCCTACCTAGTTAAAATACTTGTCCTCTAAAAGAATACTTTATACTACAGCTAAAAAGTAACATTACTCTTGCAAATGTGTAGTTTAAAACATGACTATCGTATTTATATTACTTTCCTCTTGATCACATCCATCACCTAACTTGAGAACTAATTTACCGATTTCTTACATAACTGTATTTTTATTTATAACACCTAATAAATATTTGTTAAAAACTATAGGATAGTAACCCCTTTAAAATTCGACTCTACAATAAAGTCTCAATAAGTGGAAGTTTCCTCGGGCGAGTAATGTCCTTATCGAGCGGTGATAAACAGAGGCGCTGTGTAATTGTATCGTATCTAGTTTGTAGATACTAGATATATGTGTAGGAGCTACTAAATAGGTCTTCCACTGACGAGTGGCAAACACGCGCAGTAAACATTTTTCAGTTACAAACACACGCACAGAAGAAATATTCAAATAGTAAATAGTAAGTAGGTCAAAAGTAGGTATAAAATTATGGCTAAAGTAAATATTATCTATTATTCCCGATTATTTTCTCCAATATAGCTTATTGCATTCTCATATTAGAAGTTGAACATTAAAATCAGTGGGGACCCTTTTGGCATCACATTAACTTTATTTGCTTTTAATTTTAATTTTAATTTTATTTTTATTTTGTATTTCTTCTTTTTGTTCGTTTCTTATTTAATTACATTGTTTGTCAAAATTGGTGCCAAATAAATGAGTTTGAGTTTGAGTTTGAAAATCATTTGCATCGTAATCAATGCTACAGGTACAGACGATCCCACCAAAAACATAAATGTAAAAATTGGAGCCAAGTTCAATCGTTGATTTAGTTAATTTGCCAAAAAAAGAAATGAGATCTAAAAGTGTGCCAAGTTCTGAGACAGTCCAGAAATTTATTTACAAAGATGTTCTTAGGTGAACTGAAAACTCAATTGTTTTATTTTCCCTTAGAGAACAACGTTTATTCTAAAATATGATTTTTTTAATTTAAATTATACATATAGTTATAATTATTTTCACAAAGCAAACAACTAATGACCTATTGAACCCCATAATTTGACTTGGATAGTTTTTAGAACCTCATATAAACAGTATGTAAAACTAGCCTCATCAAATTATGGGGTTCAATAGGTCATTAGTTGTTTGCTTTGTTACAGAAAATTACTCTGCAAATTTGATTTACTTTATGAATATAATACTTTTTATATACAATTTTTTTTCTTGCGGTTTCTCTGTATGGTTTGTTTAGTATTATTTTCTATATTTTCTTATATGTTATGAATGTCAGCGCACATTGCCCTGTCATTATCTGCAATTTTTTAAACTCGTTTTCTGTTTAAAAAATTACTTGATTTTCTAAACATGCAGCGTGAATTTGTACACACACTATTACCAAGATGCAAAGATAGTTGTAGAAGAATCGTCGTCTTACTCCATGACGTGACTGTATTGCCATGACGCGATCTTGAAATTTTACTCTAAATGCGCCTAAAGATGTTTCAATTATATCCTATGTCCTTTCTCGGGTATCAAAATATCTCTATAACAAATTTCATGCAAATTGGTTCAGTAGTTCAGGCGTGATTGAGTAACAGACAGACAGACAGAGTTACTTTCGCATTTATAATATTAGTATGGATTAATAGTTTTCGAGTTAACTATAGGAGGGTGAAAAGTGGCTCCAAATGGTTCGTGTAAATATACATACGGCTGCTGCTCGCCAGTTCTCTTCGCTTGAACTCGGCTTGACACGCTGCCGCGTGATAGTCTAGATAGTCGTTAGATTATGTTTAATAAGCAAGCGAAGCAAGCGCGTGGTGCAAACAGCCTACGTTTATGATTCACATCTGTTTGTGGCAACTGGGAGCCAGCGCCGCGAGGTACCTACTCTATTTCATCCTGCAACATAAGCTAGCTATTGTTGGAACTCACACAAGTATCTGGGGACCGAAAAGCGCTGTAGTTACTATGTATTCATAGTCGGTCGTTTTGTATTCATAGATTGAAATGAGTAATTAATTATTTTGCAAAGCGCAGTGTGCCGAAATAGACATAGCCTGCGTGAACGCACAGCGTAGTGCACTGTGCAGCGCAGGTTAAGCGCGCGCACGCCACTTGAGCTCGTAAGTGCTTCCTGCGCACCTCGCGCTCCCTAGTCCCTCCTCGTGCGCTCCCCGCCCCTGCCCCCGCCTCACCCGCCGCACTCGCAACTCGACACTGATTGCCCCTTGCCGCCCGACTTATCAGCAACAAGTGCTCGCAAATGTAGACTGTACATTCGAGGCCTATCATGAATCACGATCATGATACATATCTATTTACACGGTGAATGGCCGAAAGGGCAACGTATAGTAACCTACAAGTGTAAAATCTATAAATTTCATTTAGTTATAATGTTCTTTACAATCTTCATATATTATACTGAATTGATTTTATTCGAAGCATTCCTTGTAATTCTACATCGTTACATACCAGATACATCATCATGCACGACATCCGATCTAAAGCCAACAATATCTGCACCTATTAGACTATTTCTTTATTCATTACGATTTTATATAATAAGCAACATACCCATTTTGTGCGGGTGGGTCCGACCGTCCGATACAACATGGATACAACAGTAAAAAGTATGTGGCTTAAGATCAGTGCGGTCGCCTTTGTCCCCTGCAGATAACGGTTATCTCGGTGAGCCCGCGACATTGCTACTTACACCAAACAATGCATACCGATGGTCATAACTTACAAAACTTACTTAAACTACTAAGTGCGAGATGTACAAAATTTATGCGCTGATGATCATCGGATATATATATTTTTATGATGTGAGAATGTTTTTGATTAACGCACATCGTTCGTCCATCATCATCATCGTTAATGTTTCAATATTTTCGCATACCTATTCTTACAGGAGTTTCAAAATATGTACATTACGCATCAAAGTATTGTAGAGTCTTAGATAATCATATATAATCAGAAGTGCGTAGTGTTCCACCGCCTACGTGTACTGGATCGAATCTGAAGCTCCGTATGAAGAGCGACACTTTCGTTTCCAATTCCAAATTATTGAAAAATGAAAATTTCAATGATAAAATTCATTGAAATTATCATTGAAATTTTCTTTTCAATGAATTTTCTTTTGTTATTGTAACATAAAAAAAATTGTTAGGTTGGTTGGAAATATGCTATCATCATCATCATCATCATCATCATCAATCATCAATACATATAATAAAATTCTACAAAAGTCGTGTCTGTAAAATCAAAATATTAAAAAAAAATAGCAGGTGTTATTATTAAATCGATCCCAAACCCAAAACTGTAGTTAAATTTTTTTTGTCTGTTTGTCTGTATGTTTGTGCACGCTAATCTCAAAAACGGCTAATCCGATTTAGATGCGGTTTTCACTAATATATTGTGGTAATCTTCATTTAATATTTAGTGTTTATTTCATGTCAATCGGTTCGTAAATAAAAAAGTAATTACCATTTAAGTATTCACGACGAACATTTGCTAAGGCATTCTATTGTACACTGTACGATAAAACGTAAGTTATATGTTACAATTATTATTCGTGTGTGATTTCGAATTAGAAATATGCTTAGTTCTAGGTAAATTTTATACTTAAAATGTCCTTTAAATTATGTCGTATTATATTTTTAACGCCCGACGTAAAAAGATGGGTGATAAGTGTTTGACCACTATATGTGTCTGTGTGTGTGTGTGTCTCTGTTTGTGCCACCGTAGCTCGCTAATAGGTAATCCGAATTTGATGCGGTTTTTTTGTTAGGCAGCATATTTTCCGACGCTGGTTCTTAGATAAAGTGTATCAAAATCGGTTCATCCATTTATTATTCCTAGGTATATAGGGGTAATAGTGGGAATGAAAAAAACGAAAGTTGTCAAATATACCTAAGTGATATATTAAATGAAAGTGGACGACTCTACTATCAGTAACAATTAGTCAAATTTTATCAAAATCGGTTCATCCATTTATTTGATATAAAAGTGGTAATATAGAAATGAATTTTGTCAAATATACGGGCATCAAATGAAAGGGCATGACGTGTACAGTACAGGGTTAGTTTTCAATGACCGGCCAAATTTTCAGAAATGGTTCAGAATCGATAACATTTTCGATCTAATGAAAAAAAAAAACGTTTTTTTTTTTTTAAATTAGATTTCATTCCTGTCCGCCACTAAAAAGCGAACGTGTGGACATTACAAAAGCACAATTCAGTTCAACAACCTAGATAGGTAGAAGTTAGCACACACATAAATTTGGCGATGCGCGCATGCACACAAGTGCATTAAACTTATCGCGTGTTTACGATTTAGGAAATTTTTAAGACATTTTCAAATGAATGCTATTATTTTTTTTAAGACAATAATACTTCAAATGTACCTTTGGTTTAATATCTAGATCTTAATTTTAAATTTTGGCTGGTCATTGAAAAATAACCCTGTATAATTAGACATATTTTATCAAAATCGGTTCATCCATTTATTATACCTATATATGGGTAAAAGTGGGAATGAAAAAAACGAATGTTGTCAAATATACCCAAGTGACATATCAAATGAAAGTGCATATCGGGTGAAGTACACTTAGTTATATTTTTATCCAATTCGGTTTATCCATTTATTAGATTGCAGCGGTAAAAGGGGGAATGAACAATAATCGAATGTGGTAAAATAATATTATACTCAAGCGGCATATCAAAATATGAAAGGGCAACTTTATGGTAATCGGTTCATCCGTTTATTACATTTAGGGCTTTTTAGGGGTGACAGTAGGGATAAGTAACCAAATGGAGCATCAAACGACAGGATATGACGTGTACATATAGGTACAATTAGATATGGTTTACATCAAAATCGGTTATGCCATTTACTAGGGGTGGAAAGGGAAGGGTTGAAAGTCTATGAAAGAAGAGGGGATATGGAAGCGAGAGGATAGCCACACGCTGGAAATTTTGAACTCTACTCAAAGCTACATACATAGGCCTGGCCTTGGCAATATTTTTTCCTAAATATACCACTTCTTTTGCCACTGTGGTCCATAACAATTTATACACGGTTACGGCCCAACTTAAAAGATGTCAAGGAGCAACAATTTATTTTTAAAAATTAAAATGGTAACTATTTATTTTTAAAAATCTTCGGGAAGTTTGTGAAATTATTTATTCCTTTTTCTATGCACTTTTCTTCGT
Source organism: Colias croceus (assembly GCF_905220415.1). NCBI lineage: Eukaryota > Metazoa > Arthropoda > Insecta > Lepidoptera > Pieridae > Colias > Colias croceus. Next base: position 8,724,337 of record NC_059558.1, on the reverse strand, counting down.
AGCGTTGTTTTTTTTTTAAATTTAATTTTAATTGCACGGTCTAAACGGTTTAGTAACTACAGGCGTGAGACAGGATTCAGGAAAGATCTAATTTGGATTTGGTGCTGGATTTGATAAAAACTGAGTATCGATTCAATTGCTGCACGATACATTGTTAAAAACATCCATACAAGGAAGGAAGGAAAATAAATTTGCTCCCCTCCCTCCTGGTGCACAAAAATAATACGACATACCTACTTTAAAAGAAATTTTACGTTGAAAATTAATAAGGCATTTTTTTATTGTTAAGCTCAGTTTAGTAATAAATTTTATTAACAGTTCTTTTAATTATTTATGGCAGTCCGTGTTTACTCAATAATTAAGTTAAGTAAATTAGTACCTATCTACTATTCAGTCACTATTCCACGCGGATGAAGTCGCGGGCACAGCTAGTAATAATAATATAATAATAACCAGCCTAACCTTAATTAATATAGGTGGAACCGTGGAAGTGAAGTGAAGAATGAGTAGGTAGGTACAATACATTTGCAACTAAGTTTGCAACACATAACGTCACGCAATTAGTACGTGGCTTTAGCAGTATATAGCATTCTCGTATCTGATTATTATCTCATGTAATTAATTCATCGAGACTTCTATTTTTTATTTTAAAATCTTGTACAACTAACAAAATGCAATGTACTTGATAAAGTTATTGGAACATATTCTTTGAATGCCTGCTCGCAGTGATCCGACATTACTGCAGGTAGTTTATATAGAGTTTAGGCTTCAATATTGTAACAATGCATACTTTTTATTTAATGCTTTATAACATGCTTTTCTAGATCGCTAATTTGTATTCGCTTTCAGTTTCGTTTATTTACAAAATGCCAGCTGGATATATTTAGGGCTTGCTTGGTAATTTGAGTGCGCCGGTGAGAGTGGGTCGCGTCCGGACAAGGACCTCTTAGGAAATAAGTTTGCTTTAAGGTTTCAGTGAACAAAAATATCAATTTACACTTCCGCTTCTTTTATTAAATCAATTCTAGTTGGTCATTTTTTAAATATTAATCAAAATAAAGTTAATATCGTAAACTATTTGCTCATCTTATCAAATTTGTAGCGATTGTTGAGTTACGGTGATATATATTTATCTCTACATAATATGTAGGTATAGGAAGACAAAAAATATGGGTCTTTGTGAGAATAAAAACTTATTCGATTTAGTAATCAGGAGCGCTAAAATCGTTGACCAATGTTAAGAAACCGCGGAAAGATAAAGTTCTATGTAATGTTTATAATAGTAATTAATTATATGTATTAGGTAATAGAATAGGTAATAACTTTCGACAAAGTTACAATTCATCGCACCCAAACGAAGACGTATACAGCTGACTCCTATCTTAGTTTTATAACTTTATTAAAATCAACAATTTCCTCCATTATAATTTAAAATGGTGTCATTTATGAAGCCTTTTAATCGTCAAGGGTACCCTGAATGAGTAATCGTACATAAGGTTAGTTTAGAAATTCAAATATGAAACATTACTTCCCTCATTTGTCGACATCTGTTAGAAGCTCATAAATGTAACAACAAACTGGTTTATCTTCCGTCTTTACGATAAGCGTGAAAGATCCTTGTCGTCGCTAGCAGCTGTGAGAAGACGCAGTGAAAATAATATTATGATATCAATAATCAAACTTAAATAGAATACAAATTTCGAAAGATGTTTTCAATTTCGAATTTTAAATTATTAATATAATTAAAATACATAATCAAATTAGAACCGCAAAGAACTTAGAATTTTTCTAATATTTTGTCTAGATTCGACGAGTACGAATTAAATTATTGTAACATTTTCGGAACATTATCTAAAAACATGATTTATCAAATGATATTAATTTCTATTTGTAACTTCCAGGGATACCGGGCGAGGGGGACGAGGCGGGCGCGGTGACGTGCGGCGCAGATCAGTTCGCGTGCGCGGACGGGTCGCGCTGCGTGCCCGCCGCCTGGCGCTGCGACGGGCGCCCGCACTGCCCCGACACCTCGGATGAGCTCAACTGCAGTATGAATCGTTATACACCATTTTCATTGTTAAAGCAAATCATTTATAACAGACAAGGTTCCATATCCTTAATCCTACTAATATCATAAACGCGAAAGTTTGTAAGAATATACATAATATAGATATTGGTTACTCTTTCTCGAAAAAAGTACTGGTCGGATCTGGATGAAACTTAATACAGTTAATACAGTAACCCGCGCGTCACCGCTAGTACTAAAATAATAATTTAAAATTTTCACACGTTTGCCTCAAATTAAATACTTTTCTGTATAAGCTTTTGTGTATTATATTGCTAGACCAAAATCATACAACATATATATAATATATATATATATATATAGATATCTCCATGGGCACTATGTTGATCAAACGTGCCATATAGTTAGTAATTATTTGATCCGTTTTCACTTGTTGATCCGGTTGGTATTTGTGGATCCATTGCCACACCACCGTCCGTATGTGGATCCGAACGGAGCCACAAGTGTAACCATCAGTAATAATAATAATTACGTGCTTTTTATACAAATCCACCTTTTTTGCGTTTAAGCTCTTGTTGATCCGATTCAAATGAGCCAATCAGAGCCCACCGAGCTCAGCCATTGGTCGCTTGCGGCCTTAGCCATTTGAAGGTTTAAAGACATTTATTTCCGTTATAGAAACGTATGTTGCCGTTCGCCTTCCATAATTTGTTCGGATCTTCGGGAGGGCAAGATAGCTAGCTCGTCTATTAGGATAGTGGCGATTTGGTGTTGAGATTATAATATTTGTATTTATGTTTTTATGTAGCGCTTTGCGGATGAACATACACGTATTATAAAAGTATAATTGTTTTAAATTCATTATTTTAGTGTCGTCGTAGATTTTATTTGTAGAAGTTAAAAAAGGATAGTTTAAGATGATTTAATGATTTTATTTTGTAAAATTTGGAGTGGCGCTAATTTATTTTTGTAAGCACTCCCCCAGACTTCTATTAAATACATTAGGTGCGGCTTTGCTAACGTGTTGTAGATGGTGTGGCGTAATTTATGGGGTATGCAAGAAGTAATATTACGCAGAGATCTAAGAAGTGCTGATAATTTATTTTTTAGATGGTCGATGTGATAATTCCATTTCAGAGAGCTGCCGATTCGCAAATCTAGGTTATTTCTCGTGGGTTTTATGTTCTAATACAACACCGTTAATTTTAAATGGAGCGTATGGCGGAATAATTTTGTTATGAGCTTTGAATTTAGATATATTTATTTTTAGGAGATTGCATTGAAACCATTTATTTAATTCATTTTGTGCTTGCGCTATCATGTCATGTATAGAGGGAACAAAATAAAACAGACAAGTGTCATCCGCATAAAGTGTTAGGTGACCCTTTAGCTTTAAATCTTGTAAATTAATAATATAAATTAAAAAAAGCAATGGGCCTAGAATCGAACCATGTATGCCACATGTAATTGGTAAGGGAATGCTATCGTGGTTATCTATTTTAACTATTTGTGAAATATTTATCGATTTTTTAAATATTATGATTTCAGCATATCTAGTGCTTTACCATTAATGTTAATGGATGTTAATTTCTTTATTAAAAGTTCGTGAGAAACGGTATCGAAGGCCTTTTGTAGGTCAATAAACACTCCCAAAACTATATTGTTTGTGTCAATGTTCTGTTTCATTTAAATAGTTAGGTCCATAGTCGCTGACAGAGTGTTACTTTTTGGCTTAAATCCGTATTGACGCACTGAAATAAAATTAAATGAGTCTAAATATTTTTCTAATCTTGTGTGTAAAATTTCTCCAATATTTTTGACAATACTGGCAAAACCGAAATTGGCCTATAGTCACCAGGTTCAAATTTTGAGCCACTCTTATAGATAGGAGTTACCTTCGCTATTTTTAACGAGTCCGGAAAACGTCTTTGAATTATGGCTTGGTTAAAACAGTCGCTTAAGGTATGATTTAATTTTTCTTTTAATGCATTTAATTGCTTTTGTAGTAATACCATCAAGACCTGTACTACAGTTTGAAGTAAGTTTTTAAGCTTATTTATAATTATATATTTTTACTGGCTTCGGTAGGTCTGAACTTATTAGTGAGGTAATTTTTAAAATTTCGTAGTTGTCTTTAGATTTCCTCTCCTCTGAGTTATAAAATGTCAATTCTGGGAAACCAGCAAAAATTACATTTTTTTCGCGGCTCTTTCTGTCCCGTAGTTCCTTGATTAAGTTTTTATTTATATGAAGTTGATTTTTAGACGTAAAACCCGATGAGTTGGCTCATGACTGACTGATTTATTGATTGAAGATTTAATTTCAGTAATTTTATTTTACTCTCACCCTGGTTTATCTGGGATTCTAATTGAGAAATAGTACTCTTCAATAATATGTTTTGTTCAGTAATTATTAGGGTTGTAACGGAGGCCTACTTAACGGAGGCGGAGGCGGATGCGGAGGTGAAGAGGTTCACCTCCGCGGATGCGGAGGTTAACGGAGGCGGAGGCGGAGGTGAAATTTGTTGGGAAAATATAAATAAATTTAATATTTATGATTAACAGAGTCAGCAACATTTATTTATATTATATACTAGCTTCCGCCCGCGACTCCGTCCGCGCGGAATAATTAAGATTTTTTTTCTACGTATTTTTTCGGGAAAAAAAAGTATCCTATTTTATGCCCAGGATAATAAAGTATAATTATACCAAGTTTCATCGAAATCGAACCATTAGTTTTCACGTGATGCCTGAACATACAGACAGACAGACAGACAGACGGACAGACAGACAGACAAAAATTGTTTTAATCACATATTTGGGTTTGGTATCGATCCAGTAACACCGCCTGCTATTTATTTTTTCAATATTTTCAATGTACAGAATTGACCCTTCTACAGATTTATTATATGTATAGATAATGTGTACAATTGTACATACATGTTCATGATTCATCTTAGTAATCAAAATTGACAAGAGGCAAATTATATTACATATATGAACAAAAGCTTTGCGGCATTTTCGCCTTCTAAGCGGTTTCTCAAGGGTTCGTAAATTAAACCAGCAGCACTAAATAACTGTTCGTTCGTTTTCCATATCATGAGGTTGCTGTTGGTATCCATGCTGTCATTTTCCGATTCCTCTTCATCACTGCAATTCTTCAACATATCAGCCAGGTTGGAATGCACACTTTATATTGGTGACAAAATCTCAAAACTTCACCTGAAAACACGCAGCCGAGCGGCCGCGTCGCCTAGCGTCACTCCTTGCGCGTTGTTTGTGATCGTAAATGAACATCCGATATGACTCCGCATAAATTTTGCGGAGGCGGATGCGGAGGCGGAGGTTAAATTCTTTGCGGAAGTTCCGCAGTAACGGAGGCGGAGGCGGAGTTCCGTTACAACCCTAGTAATTATCATACATGCTCATGACTTAATTTCATTGATTTGATTCGTATTTTGGCGAATTAAATTCAAAGATTGTTCGTTGGACGATTTAATTTCGGTAATTTGTGTTTTTACCTCAGAAATGTTTTCATGAATTTTGTTTACTATTTTGTTCATTTGAGCATACATATTTTTCAAGTAATGTACTAATACGGCTCAACTCCGACCGAATATCCTTCATATCATCACTAAATCTGCAATCTTGTTCTAGCGGTTGTTTCCGTTTTCTGTAAGTAATTTGAGTATCAGTTGGCGTAGAACTCGTAGAAAACGAACTTAGCTTCGATAGATCGGGATGCGATCCACCGGTAGTACCCACTGCACCACTGCTGGTTAAACGTGTTGGCGATCTGCGTACACTCATATTTACTCCGCAATGGATAATTTGTGCAGGAATATGAGTCGTCATTTGTTTGACCTAAATCTAACATTTTAATTATTTTATCAGATTGATATCAGAATCAGGGCACAGGCGAACGCTACATGTCAATAAATATTATGATAATTATCTTGATATTTACTGATGATTCAAGAGGTAGGTTGTTATTTGTAGGATGCATACTACTTGAGAATTATCACCGTCACTGTATGACGAAAGGTTCGTAAATATCTATCTTTTTAGGGTTCCGTATTTTTAGTTTCACAACATTTTCTATAAGTTTCAATTGAATTACGGTCAACTTCTTCAACTTGCATAAAACTCAGGAGATTTTTTGTTAGCCCTAATTTCATATCCCCATGTCAATATCATGCAAGTGCATATAAATGGAACAGATCAACATACGACTTATGATTTGGTATATAAAACGGAGTCAAGAAGTGTTTGAGCATTTCAAAATTTGAACCGTTACTGAGTCGAGTTCGTCTAGTCTAGGCGGATTTAGCAATGTATGGAACATTATACCTAACTATAATATGTTTGTGTACGGAGCCAACAAATACTGTAGTGATTACGAAAAATTAATCTACGTTACTTAATATACAGTTTCGTTTTGTCGGATCAAATAAAGCTGTAATTTTGATAATATAAATGGATCTGATCAACATACGACTTTGGATTTGGTATATAAAACGGAGCCAACAAGTGTTTATGGGTTTCTGAATTTCGGCCGTTACGGAGTCGATTCAGTTCGAGATCTTAGCAATAAAAATGTTGAGTATATCAATTTCTCCACGAATACGTTTGGCAACATCGGCCAAAAATTTGCGCCGTTGCCACTCCGGGCAAGATCTATGCAACATTTATATTATCAAAATTACAGCTTTATTTGATCCGACAAAACGAAACTGTATATTAAGTAACGTAGATTAATTTTTCGTAAACTCTACAGTATTTGTTGGCTCCGTACACAAACATATTATAGTTAGTTAACCTTCCATACATTGCTAAATCCGCCTAGACTAGACAAACTCGACTTCGTAACGGTTCAAATTTTGAAATGCTTAAATACTTCTTGACTCCGTTTTATATACCAAATCATTAGTCGTATGTTGATCTGTTCCATTTATATGCACTTGCATGATATTGACATGGGGATATGAAATTAGGGCAAGCAAAAAATCTCCTGAGTCTTATGGAAGTTGAAGAAGTCGACCGTAATTCAATTGAAACTTATAGAAAACGTTGTGAAACTAAAAATACGGAACCCTAAAAAGACAGATATTTGGACGAACCTTTCGTCATACAGCGACGGTGATAATTCTCAAGTACTATGCATCCTACTAATAACAACCTACCTCTTGAATCATCAGTAAATATCAAGATTATTATGATAATATTTATTGACGTATAGCGTTCGCCTTTGCCCTGATGCTGATATCAATCTGATAAAATAATTAAAATGTTAGATTTAGGTCAAACAAATGACGACTCATATTCCTGCACAAATTATCCATTGCGGAGTAAATATGAGTGTACGCAGATCGCCAACACGTTTAATCAGCAGTGGTGCAGTGGGATCGCATCCCGACCTATCGAAGCTAAGTTCGTTTTCTACGAGTTCTATGCCAACTGATACTCAAATTACTTACAGAAAACGGAAACAACCGCTAGAACAAGATTGCAGATGTAGTGATGATATGAAGGATATTCGGTCGGAGTTGAGCCGTATTAGTACATTACTTGAAAAATATATATGCTCAAATGAACAAATAGTAAACAAAATTCATGAAAACATTTCTGAGGTAAAAACACAAATTACCGAAATTAAATCGTCCAACGAACAATCCTTGAATTTAATTCGCCAAAATACGAATCAATTCAATGAAATTAATTAGTCATCAGCATGTATGATAATTACTGCTACTTAATTTCTCAATTAGAATCCCAGATAAACCAGGGTGAGAGTAAAATCACTGGAATTAAATCTTCAATCAATAAATCAGTCAGCCAACCCATCGGGTTTTACGTCTAAAAATCAACTTCATATAAATTAAAACTTAATCAAGGAACTACGGGACAGAAAGAGCAAATGTAATTTGTTTTATTTTGGTCCCTATATACATGACATGATAGCGCAAGCACAAAATGAATTAAATAAATGGTTTCAATGCAATCTACTAAAAATAAATATATCTAAATTCAAAGCTCATAACAAAATTATAACCTAGATCTGCGAATCGGCAGCTCCCTGAAATGGAATTATCACATCGACCACCTAAAAAATAAATTATCAGCACTTCTTAGATCTCTGCGTAATAATACTTCTTGCATTCCTCATACAACACCTTTGTAAAGCCGCACCTAATGTATTTAATAGAAGTATGGGGGAGTGCTTACAAAAATAAATTAGCGCCACTCCAAATTTTACAAAATAAAATCATTAAAACTATCTTTAACTATCCTTTTTTAACTTCTACAAATAAAATCTACGACGACACTAAAATAATGAATTTAAAACAATTATATTTTTATAATACGTGTATGTTCATCCGCAAAGCGCTACATAAAAACATAAATACAATTAATATTAAAATCTCAACATCAAATCGCCACTATCCTAATGGACGAGCTAGCTATCTTGCCCTCCTGAAGATCCGAACAAATTATGGAAGGCGAACGGCAACATACGTTTCTGTAACGGGAATAAATTTCTTTAAACCTTCAAATGGCTAAGGCCGCAAGCGACCAATGGCTGAGCTCGGTGGGCTCTGATTGGCTCATTTGAATCGGATCAACAAGAGCTAAAACGCAAAAAAGGTGGATTTGTATAAAAAGCACGTAATTATTATTATTACTGATGGTGACACTTGTGGCTCCGTTCGGATCCACATACGGACGGTGGTGTGGCAATGGATCCACAAATACCAACCGGATCAACAAGTGAAAACGGATCAAATAATTACTAACTATATGGCACGTTTGATCAACATAGTGCCCATGGAGATATCTATATATATATATATATATATATATATATATATATATATATATATATATATATATAAATGTACATATAATACAATATAGCATGGAACACGACGTGCGGAGCGGGGCAGTTCCGGTGCGTGCGCAGCGGGCTGTGCGTGGCGGACAGCTGGCGCTGCGACGGCGACGCCGACTGCGGCCCGCACGACTCCTCCGATGAAGACCCTTACATGTGTAAGATGCAGTTACTGATTCTACTTTCTTTATCTTGTGTAATTCATTAGGTTTTTGCCTGTATACGGCCGCATCGAAACATTCCATTGTGGTAAAAGCATTTTTTAAGGATTATAAGATGTTGTGGCATACTAACTTTTAATCGAAAGTATAAAATATATAATTGATGAATTAATGCATATGCATATGTGAAGTGTCATGTGTGTGACGTATCGTGTGTGAAGTGTCTGATGTAAAGCGTGGGTTGACTGTTTTCAAACTACAACAGTGACACAAAATTTTATTTGGAGATGAGAGTTATCCTCAATATTACGGTATTTTTAAAGATTTACTTTATGAAAGTTATGTTAGCAATATTGCTATTAATTGAAATTTATTAATTGAAAAAGTTTTTCAAAGAAACTTTTAAAAACGCGTAATGCCAAGTTTTAGAGTAACAGCTGTTGTACCTATCATAGGAAGTTTCTTTTGAGAATTAGGATTCCTTCATTCCATAATTCTTCGTAATTTTGAAGAGCATAATATGCCTTATTCTAACGGATCTTTCACAGATAAATGAAGCTCTCTTGATCTTTAGCTAAAATGTTGTAATATGACTATCGCATTGTGGAAATAACGTGTTATGGCATGCGATAACTATGCATCACTACATAGTATAAAACAAAGTAGGTTCCGCTATCTGTATGTTATAACAATTGAGGGGCAAACTGTCTGTCGGTCCAGGTGAGAAGGACTTCAAGTGCTGGGGCAACTGGGCGCGGTGCAGCACGCCGCTGGAGGGCCGCTTCAGCTGCGTGCCCGTGGAGCAGTTCTGCGACGGTGTGCGGCACTGCCTCGACGGCAGCGACGAGTGGGCCATCTGCAACAACTGTGAGTGCACGCAATCATAACAAATCTATCAATTATAATACCTTTTATAAAATAGTCAAGCAATAAACAAAACAATTTTGTCTTGAATATTTTTTTATAGAGAAAAATGCTATGCAATGTTGATAAATCCCAAAATAATGGCTAGTTTTTATTTTTGTTTGTTTCTTTATTATAGGGGGTGTCGTATGTATAATTAATCTTTGCATTTAATCCTTTAATATTAAATTTGTAGTTTCAAAGCATTCCAATTTTTCTGATAAAAAATTTGTGTTAAGATAACTTCTGCGAGCAAAAATTGTGGCAACATATTCTTGTCAAAGTATCTTTATAATATTTTTAGATTAATATTAAATTCATATCAATAATTAGATTAATTGATATCTTTTTAGTTTTTGTAAATAACTGTAAGTGGTGTATACATCGTGGATAAATACTAATAATTTAATTATTCTATGTTTTATTTAAACACTGTTGGTATGCCTACATAACAAATTATACTAGGTTTGTTTCAGTATCTGTAACGACTAACGACAGCTTGTAAATTGTTCCAGTCACAGAGTCGCAGTGCGCGGCGCTGGGCTGCAGCGCGTGCCGGCCGACGCACGAGGGGCTCGCCTGCTACTGCGCGCCCGGCTACGAGCCCAGGAACGGCACGTGTGTTGGTACGTCATCATTATGGTTTATACATTACGTGACATATACTTAGTAAAAAACTGATATCTATGGTCATTCACGAAAAGTGTTTACAATAAATCAGACTTAAAACAAGTGAACGAAATTTTAAGTGGAATAGTCGAATATAGACTCCAAGCCTTTTTTCAAGTAAGTTTTGTTTGCAGATAGTGATGAATGTCAGTGGGAAGGTGCGTGCGCGCAACAATGCCACAACACGGCGGGCTCGTTCACGTGCGCGTGCGCCGCCGGGTACGCGCTGCAAGATGATCAGAGATCCTGTGTTGCTATTAACGGTAAAAATACATTTTTTTTGTTAGTGTGTGCAAGAAATACTACTCGACATGCGTTTAAAATATTGTTTACGTAATAATATATTTGAGGGGACGAATAAATGTGCCCGCGTTCCCATCACATTTTGTGTTATTCTTTATAGTGAATTTGTAATATTGTATGATAATAATATCATAATGTTTTACATTTATTTCATTTTTTTTATCACAAATTCGATGCTTTCGAATTAATGAGGGCATAATTCAACAGAAATGTTTTTACAGTGTCAAAGAATACCTAAACTCGTAAATAACATTGTCTACTTGCGTCTTGATTTTGATTTTGATTTTGTAATGTATTTAATGTATGTAATTTTTGTAATGAATATGTATATGAATGAATTGTGAAATATTATTATTATTATTATATAATTGTGAAATATAATGGATAATGTGAATGAATTACAAAATATGAATTAATTATAATAAAATAAAATTAAGAAAGATTAAGTGACATATATAATGTATTTAAGTAATTTGCATACCGTTGAATGACGGCTAAACATGCTGTAATAATGTATTTTAAGACCTTTCTATACCATGTTTACTTGCAAATAAATTGCATTTTTTAAGCTATTGCATAGCTTCTATCACGGGCCTTGAGCGCGGGGACCGAATCCAGAAATTCCGTAACGAAAAAACCTCACGCTCCCCACTCCAACGGGCGGAGGTGTGGCTTGAAGGCATAGCATGCAATATGCTTTGCCGCGGCAGTCCCCGAGTGCCACACGTCGTTTTTTTTTAACAGAGGATACATTTATATCGTTACAGACCCGCCGTCGGAGCCGCTGTCTCTGGTGGTGGTGACGCAGAGCGAGGTGCGGCGTGCGTGGCTCCCCCCCTCCCCGCCCGCCCCCCACACCCCCCACACCCCGCACACCGCACACACCCCCCACACTGCGCCCCGCAACCACACGCTCGCCGCGCTCAACGTGCGAGCGATCGATATACATTACACCAATAGGTAAGTATGTACACGACGCGTAATATGGTCAATACATTTTTCCTTGATACTGCGTCCCTTTTGGTCTTAATAAAAAAAAAAGAGATGAGCAAAACATATTAAACTGGTATATACAGGGTGTAATCGTTAAGTGTGCACAGGCGATTTTTCCGTAAGTATTACAGATAACGAAAGACTTTAAACTGATATCGAAAGTACTTAACCTAATGAGTAAAATGGCCGTAATAAATTTTATTATTACGGCCGGGGGATTTTCCAGGCATTTTCCGGACATTTCCACGCATTTTCACACATTTTCCAGGCATTACCCTGGGAAATCCCAGGCATTTTCCAGGCTTTTTCCGGACATTTCCCTGACATTTTCCGGGGATTTTCCAGGCATTTTCTACGCATTTTCCGGACATTTCCACGCATTTTCTGGATATTTTCCGGGAATTTACACGCATTTTCCGGATATTTCCCGGGCATTTCCCAGACATTTTCACGCATTTTCCGGACATTTACACGCATTTTCCGGATATTTTCCAGACATTTCCCAGGCATTTTCCCGGCATTTCCCGGATATTTTCCGGGAATTTCCCAGACATTTTCCTGACATTTTCCGGAGATCGGAGATTTTCCAGGCATTTCCACGCTTTTCCCGGACATTTCCACGCATTTTCCGGACATTTTCCGGACATTTTCCATTTTCCCGGAATTATCCGGGAATTTTCGGGACATTTCCCAGGTATTTCCCAAGCATTATCCGGGGATTTTCCGGGGATTTTCCGGGGATTTTCCTAGGCATTTTCCCGGCATTTCCCAGATATTTTTCGGGGATTTACCGGATATTTTCCCGGCATTTCCCAGACATTTTCACGCATTTTCCGGATATTTTCCAGACATTTTCCGCATATTTTCCGGTCATTACCCAGACATTTTCCAGGCATTTTCGGGACATTTCCCAGGTATTTCCCAAGCATTTTCCGGGGATTTTCCAGGCATTTCTCAGGCATTTTCCGGATATTTTCCAGGCTTTTTCCGGACATTTTCCTGGAATTTTCCGGACATTTTCTAGGCATTCCCCAGGCAATTTCCAGACATTTTCCAGGCATTTTCCTGACATTTTCCGGGGATTTACCGGATATTTTCCCGGCATTTCCCAGACATTTTCACGCATTTTCCGGATATTTTCCAGACATTTTCCGCATATTTTCCGGTCATTACCCAGACATTTTCCAGGCATTTTCGGGACATTTCCCAGGTATTTCCCAAGCATTTTCCGGGGATTTTCCAGGCATTTCTCAGGCATTTTCCGGATATTTTCCAGGCTTTTTCCGGACATTTTCCTGGAATTTTCCGGACATTTTCTAGGCATTCCCCAGGCAATTTCCAGACATTTTCCAGGCATTTTCCTGACATTTCCCAGGCATTTTCCGGGGATTTCCCGGGCTTTTCCAGACATTTTCCAGGCATGTTCCGGGCATTTCCCGGGCATTTCCATGCATTCCCCAGGGCACTTGCATGGCACTTGCATGGTACTTGCATGGCATTTGCATCGCATGAAATCACGACGTTGAATAGATTCAAAGGGTTATAGGCATCTACTGCTGTTTCTCTACATGGTCTTCTTTACTATCAACTTAAGAGTACATGAAGTTTTCAAATTATTCAACTTAAGAGTACATGAAGGATGAAATAACTGGAGCTATTAGATTTATAGAAATTTTCAATTTTGTATCACTGGATTACACTTGTAACCCTACACGACTATTGCAGGGTTAATTAATTATACATATAATCGTTTTTTTTTATTGAAATAAAAATCTTTGTTTATACAAATTTTCGCCAAACTGTAGAGCAGTTTGTTGGCGATGCGCTCCTATTACTAATATTACAAACCGCTTTAAATACATACATATTACATAGTTTATAACAAAGTCTACATAGTATAAAACAAAGTCACTTTCTCTGTATGCTTAAATCTTTAAAACTAAGCAACGGATCTCGATGCAGTCTCTTTTTAATAGTTAGTGATTCAAGAGGAAAGTTAAGTGTGCACAAGCGATTATTCCGTAACTATTAGAGATATCAAAAAACTTTAAACTGATATCGAAAGTACTTAACGTAATGAGTAAAATAGTACTAATAAATTTTTAAAAATAAAACGAGTTATATCCAAAAAAAATACTTTAAACCCTCCCATACATTTAGTATGAGATATGAATATCCCATGTACATTTAATACGAAAGATTTTAGCTTTTTCATTCTTTTTTTGATTTTCTGCTTTAATTATTTCGTAAATTTGAAGGGAACTTCATTTAGAAACTGTAAATAGAGCGCCTCATTGTATTGCACAATGAGGACGTCACTTCGAAAATCTGCTATGAATACAAAATGTAGGGGAAATAAATTGTATGGGAGCGTTTAATGTAACATTTTTGGATATTTCTCGTTTTATTTTTAAAAAAATATTCTGGCCATTTTACTCATTAGGTTAAGTACTATCGATATCAGTTTAAAGTTTTTTGATATTTGCAATATTTACGGAATAATCGCTTGTGCACACTTAACGATTACACCCTGTATATACGGCACATTTGTATGTATATTTATTTTCTGTTCCATACTCTTTTCCATTTAGATCGATCTGCTACATCCATCACAACGTGAGTCGCAGCGGCATCGTGTGTGTGGACGCGGACGACTTCTCCAAACGCACACATCTGGCGACGCCCGATCTCTTTCCGGACCTCGAATGTGAGTACATATTTATGAAGGCTATAGTATTTATCCAATTGTAACACGTTATTATTAGTATTGTTAGCACGTTTTTAGAAATCCATTGTACGTATCGTTGATTGCTATGTTTTTTATTACTTTATTTCTTATAGTGTAAATGGTAAACATTAACATACATGTGTATCTGTCGGTCAGCGGTGTCGCACCTGGCCATCGACTGGATCTCGGGCAACTGGTACCTGGCGGACGAGTCGCGCGAGGCGGTGTACGCGTGCGACGCGGCGCTGGCGCTGTGCCGCGTGCTGCTCGACGCCGACCTCAGCAAGCTGCACGGCTTCGCGCTCGACCCGCTCGCCGGGTGAGCCCCGACACGACCACTCGCGTGCTGTGGCTGCTATAAATAAAATAATCTTATTTGCATAAATGTGGTTTTACAACACATTATTCTTTTGAAATGTCGCCAATTTAAATGCAAATATAAACATAGCTCCGCATAGATAATTAGATTAGTTAAATGATGTCATTTATTGTCATACTACTATTATAGTAGTATGACAATAAATGACATCATTTAAATGAAATATAAATAATATGAAGTGTGCGTGTGTTTGCGTGCGCAGGCTGATGTTCTGGACGGTGTGGGGCGGGTCGGCGGCGGCGGTGCGCGCGGCGGCGCTGGGCGGGGCAGACGGGCGCGCGCTGGCGGCGCGGCGGCTCGTGTACCCGGGCGCGCTGGCCGCCGAGCCCGCCGCGCGCCTGCTGTACTGGGCCGACGCCTACCTGGACTGCGTGGAGCGCGCGCGCTACGACGGCTCCGCCCGCCTCACCATCCGCAAGGGATACTCGGTACGAGATATGCGATGTATTCATTTGTGTGTCTTTATTACTTACGACTTTTTATACCTTTGTTGCTATTTAGTTTGTTTTACAAAAACTATTTAGTTTTAAATTTTGAAAGTACATAAGTCATAACGAACGAGACCTACATCGATGAATGTACGCACATACACACACACAGAGACGTCCATACAATTACCTACTACATATATGAAAGATCAAACAGGAATAAGGCAGAAGCTAATTACATTCTTCTTTGCGAGTTAATTTCACGTCAAGTGTATCAACGATAACTACAGATCCATACAATTGTCACTCTTATCGTGCAGCGTATCGTCCTGTAACTGCATAGATATCATTTAGCGCTACAGCGTATCGCCCGCTCGCCCACAGACGCAGAAGCTGCAGCACATCTCGGTGCTGAACGGGCGCGTGTACCTGCCGGTGTGGGGCAACAGCAGCGTGGTGTCGGCGCGCGCGGGGCCCGCACACGCCCCGCCCGCCCCGCACGCCCCGCACGACGCGCCGCTGGGGCTCGCGCTGCAAGACCGCCCCACCTCCGTGCTCGTGTTCCATCGACAGAGGCAGCCAATAGGTCATTAGCGGATTCAAAATAGTACTTTGATAAGAAACGTATAATGTAGTTGTAGTGTGTAATCTATTGTGCGTTGTTCTACAGTTTTAATGCCAGTTTAATACAGTTTATTACAGTCTACAGTCTAGTAAAGTGTTTCACTTACCACCAACTATTGCATAGTGAAATTGGTAAAATTGGTAGCTATCACTTGATAACATGATGTTTATTTATTTTAATCTTATTTTAATATCTACAACAGTGCAACATCCGTGCTCGGTGAACAAGGGAGGCTGCGCGCACCTGTGCATCACTGCGTACCGCAACGGCACCGCGCACGCGGAGTGCATGTGCAAGCACGGGTACCGCCTCGTGGGCCACGGGGACTGCGAACGTGAGTACATTCATACATTGACGTCAAATTCGAATGTCATAAAATTGCTGAAGTAATTTCACGGAAAAATAATTAATTTTTATTTTTATTTGACAAGCTAAAATAGATCACAATATTTAACAAGCTAAAGTACATCTGAATAAGTAATTATGTGTAATCACTTTTTCAGATGTATAATATTATGCGTAATAAAACACGGCTTTATCGAATGAACACAAACGTGGATGAAGCACTACGCCGCTCGCATTTAATGAATGTACCCGTAAAACATGTCTCGTCAGGTGTGGAGGAGGACGAGTGGCTGGTGGTGTGCCGCGGGTCGCCGCCGCTGGTGCAGAGCGTGGGGCTGCGCGGGGCGGGGCGGGCGCGGGGCGGGGGCGAGCCGGCCGCGCCCGCCGCGCACGCCGCCCGCCCAACCGCTGCCGACGTCGACTTCGCTACCGACACGCTCTACTACTGCGACGTGCATCGGTAAATGATTCAATAAAAATAAAATAATAATTTTGTTGCTAATAACATGGTACATGAGCGTTTTCAAAAAAAAGTGTACCATGACTGAATTTATGGATAAATTTTAAATGTTGCATTTTTAATGAAATTTTTATTTAGAAATTTTAAATATACATCATAGTAAGTGAAATTATATTTAATTTCTTGCAGATTAATTTGATTTACGAGAAATCATCAAAATAAATGGGGACTGTGAAAAAAAGTGTCAGTTTTGCGACAGTCGTCAATGCTCATGTAACTATTAACTACGAAGAAAGACGCAAAATATTTTGATTGTGTTACGAAGATTATAACATACATTATTTAAAAATAGAAAATTGAAGTCGACAAATTAATAAAATTCCTATTAAACTAGCTTTAAGTTCTGTTTTGCCACAGCTGATGCCAAAGTAGCCGTTACTTTTACGATACTTTATACATTTCGATTAAAATCGGCAAAGTGATTATTTTATTTCGGAACAGTAAAACCATTTTAAATATTGAATTCAAATTATTTGTGCCCCTTATAATAAAAAAATGTAAAAACTAAATTTTTTCTTGTCGCAAAACGGGGGACTGTCGCAAAACCGATAGACCATTTTTTATAAGGCTAGGTTTATATTGAATTCAATTTACATGGTTAAAATAAAACCGAGAATACGTTTACAAAAATTTTATTTTAGTCTCATAAAAAAAGTACATCAACACACAGTTTGACACAGTATCAATTTTAGGGCAAAACTCAGAGTTATGGCGAGTTTCGCAAAATATAAATAGGATATAATATCTTTAGCCGGTTATACGGATGTCTTTAGAAGTACTGTTAACCCAATAAGTCTAAATAAATAATAAGATACCGTTAAGGTAAATACTACTTCTTAGGACACGAAGTAATACGAATAAAAAAACGATGTAAAAAGTTACGAACATTATATTAACTGGAACCTTATCACAATTTAGGAACCGTTTACCGTTCCTCATAAATTTAATAGAGATCAGTTGCAACTGAAAAATAACCATGTTGTTGGAGCTTTGTGGAACTTAGAATGTTTTCCAATCTGAAAAAAAAAAGAAAAAAAGATAAGTGGTTAAAGTAGCAAAACTTCCAGCAAACTCCTATAACAGTAGGAAGAATGTAATAGTTAAGGGTATGTATGATAAGACAAAAAAAACTAATCTCAAGCTTCAGGAAGAAATAAATACACTACACCTTTTAACTTTCCATACATGTATCACATATTATTATGTATTCAGGGTATACCTGCTGACCACCTGCTGACCAACGCCTTCATTGCAATGTGGCAATACCATTTTTTGCAAATTATACATGTCCTTTTTGGTCCCGAGATTAGTGATACCTAAAAATATGAAAAAAATTAAAAAAATTATGAAGAATATTACAATGACAATCTAGACTTGGCTTTATGCTGTCAGTTTTGGTCAGCCTATAGGTCACGAAGCAAAATGTTGCAAAACTGACGTGACGTTTTCTTCTCAGTTTATAGTCAAAATTATATTCTGACGAAAAAATGTGCCTACACTCATTATCAAATGTAAATAACGATTAATGAATACATTTCTCATCTTCTGAAAGTATTTAAACGATGTTTACTTACCTGTATCAAGTAATAATATGTCTCAAACCAGACAGTAGAAATTTCAACGGCCGTTGCACTCACAAAACACATCTGTTTTACTCGAACTGCATTTGAAAACAAGCTTTTTTAAAATAGCGGACGGTGAAAGTAAACGATAATTTTGCCATTTATAAAATTGAAATAGTAATCTAAAATTTGTAAGTGGCATTATTAGCCGTGATAAACCCGACATGTCCGGTCGGTACCACTTTTTAAGATATTTTTGGAAATCAAATTGCTTTTAAACGATTATAAGGCCCTAATTATGAACTACATGGGACGATTCGCAAATAAATGTACTTTTAAACGACACTAAAACTTATGGTACCCTGGTATAAAACTTTTTAGAATCGCTTCTCTAACATCGAAGAACTCGGATGGGGACACGCCAAAAATTGACACTTTAGTTTTAAAAATGATTATTTAAAAAATAGTACGCAATGTTTCCGTGAATTTATTGTTTGAATTTATCAAATTATGATGTATTTAATACTTTTAAAGCATTACAATAATTAGCCATCATATAAATTTTACTCGTTATTCGACTTGAAACACAGGGGACAGGCCAAAAGTGAGGGGTACACTTTTTTTTGAAAACGCTCACATACTACATACAGATGTCAATGAATAAGTTGTTATTCAAGCGCATTTCCAGATGTGTTTCTTGCTCTATGATTAATATTTGTAATTTTTGTTTTATTATTCTAACTAAAAATTAAAGCGAGTACGCACTTATACGTACGCTTTCAAAAAATCTGCGAAAATTATAAAACAAATGGCATTTTTATGACCTCAACTAATTATAATTTTTATATTAAGGCGACTACACCACCGAAACTAGCGCCCCCCCAACATTTTATTTTTTTACTCCTAAACCAGATCAAATTTAAAAAATCTAGCTCGGTACTTTGCTAGTATATTACTTGTAGTATTTTTGGTATTACTTTTCATTATTTTGCATTCGGTAAATTAGGAGAACTTTTGATTACCGCCAAAAGTGGCCACTTTTGGCGGTAATCAAAAGTTCTCTAGAATAATGAACAGTTAGAATAGTGAAAAGTAATACCAAAAATACTACAAGTAATATACTAGCAAAGTACCGAGCTAGATTTTTTAAATTTGATCTGGTTAAGGAGTAAAAAAATAAAATGTTCGGTGGCGCTAGTTTCGGTGGTGTAGGCCTCTTAATCTCAGGTGTTTTTTTTTACTAGATATGAAATAGTTCGACAAAAATTCGATGGCAGTGGCCGCGAGGTGTTCATTGGTGAAGACGTAGACAATTGTGAAGGATTGGCTGTAGACTGGATAGGTAAGACTCGAGGAACATTTATGATGATTCTAATGATAACAAGTTGCAGGTAGCTACGTCTAAAATACAATAATTTTTTTATGTTAAAAATAGTTCAAATGTTTCAGTCGAACACAAAACTTCACATCCTAAAACTTTTTAATTTGTATTTGCGTTCAGTAGGTATAGTGAAAAAGTATTGATTAAAATAATAATTAGATGTGTTGGTCGTCAGGACGCAACCTGTACTGGACGGACGACGCGCTGGGCCGCATCAGCGTGGCGCGGCTGGACTGGGCGGCGGCGCGCGCTGCGCTCGTCGACGAGCGGGACTTCAACCCGCGCGCCATCGCGCTCGACCCGCCCAACCAGTACGTTGCTTCTATACGATATAATAGATGCTTTACATACAAAACGTGTGTGTACGTATGCGTTTGCGTATGCAAATGCGTGTCATAGTGCGTGCGCATGCGTGTGGATGGTGATAACATGATTATTTGCAATTGTAAAATATTATTGTGTTCTTTTTTAAAGAGTGATGTATTGGAGCGTGTGGGAAGGCGCGAGCGGGGGCCGCGGGCGCATCGAGGTGGCGAACATGGACGGGTCGCAGCGGCGCGTGCTGGCGGGCGCGGGACTGCACTGGCCCAACGGGCTCGTGCTGGACGCCGCGCGCCACTATCTGTACTGGTGGGTGTGGCTCATGTCATGCAGTACTCCAGCAACACTCTCTCACTCTCACTTTTGAATTGATTTTGAATATTTGGTTGTATGCGTATTCGGGAATTTGAATTGAATTTGGTCATGGTTGTATGAATGTTTCCGACTCCCGGGGCAATGCATGACGTTCATAATCAGCAGTCAATGGCGCATAATGTTCCTCCCCACTTTCACTTACACTTACACTCACAATTTCACTTTCACTTACACTTTCACTTTGACTATGACAACTTTGACTTTGACAACTTTGACTTTGACAACTTTGATTTTGACAACTTTAACTTTGATAACTTCGACTTTGACAACTTTAACTTTGACAAAATGACTGACAACTTTGACCTTGACAACTTAAACTTTGATAACTTCGACTTTGACAACTTTGACAAAATAACTGACAACTTTGACCTTGACAACTTCGACTTAGACAACTTAGACTTTGACAAAATAACTGACAACTTTGACCTTGACAACTTCGACTTAGACAACTTAGACTTTGACAACTTTGACTTTTGTCTGACTGACAACTTTGTCTTTGACTTTGACAACTTAGACATGGACAACTTTGACTTTCGTCTGACTGACAACTTTGGCTTTGACTTTGACAACTTAGACTTTGACAACTTTAACATTGACAACTTTGACTGACAATATGACTGATAACTTTGACCAATATGACTGATAACTTTGACCTTGACAACTTCGACTTTTGTCTGACTGACAACTTTGTCTTTGACTTTGACAATTTTGACTTTTGTCTGACTGACAACTTTGTTTTGACAAATTTGGTTTTGACAACTTTGACTATGACAACTTCGACTTTGATAACTTTGACTTTGACAACTGTCCTTGACTTCGACAACTTTCTCTTTGACTTTGACAACTTTGGCTTTGAAACCTTTGGTTTTGACAACTTTGACTTTGACATCTTTGACTTTGACAACTTTGACTTTGACAACTTTGGCTTTGACAACTTTGTCTTTGATTTTGAAAACTTTGGTTGACAACTTTGACCTTGACAACTTTGATTTTGACAACTTTGAGTTTTGTCTGACTGAAAACTGTCTTTGACTTTGAAAACTTTGTTTTTGACAACTTTGACTTTGACAACTTGGGCTTTGAAAGCTTATATTTTGACAACTTTGACCGACAACTTTGTTTTTGACAACTTTGACTATGACAACTTTTTCTTTGACAACTTTGGTTTTGACAACTTTGACTTTGACATATTTGACTTTGACAACTTCGACTTTGACAACTGCCTTTGACAAAATGACTGACAACTTTGACTTTTGACAACTTTAACTTTGACAAAATGACTGACAACTTTGACCTTGACAACTTTGACCTTGACAACTTTGACTTTGACAACTTTGACTTTGACAAATTTGACTTTCACAACTTTAACTTTGAATTGGTCCTATAAACATTTTATTCGGATCTAAGGCTTTTTAGTTTTTATTTTATGAGCATTTTTGTCTGATCTCGATGACTAAATTGAAATGTAACAAGTAACTTTGATTCACTTCCCGGTAACCGATTGAGCTGTGTATATGTGTTGAAAAAAAAAAAGAAAAGAAAAAAAAATTGATATTGTTAATTACTACATAATATTACATATTTAGTTGTACTATTTACTAAATAGATTTGAAATCGGTGCCAATGACGTAAATCGTTTATCTAAAAATTAATATGTAATACATAACTATTTCATAAGCCAAGAATGTGTGTGGCACAGGTGTGACACGTACCTCAACAAGATCCAGCGGCTGCGTGTGACGTCATCCGGCGACGCGCTTGCGGGCGCCGAGCCGCAGCTGGTGCTGGCCAGCACGCCGCAGGTGCCCATCTCCAAGCCTTATGGACTCGCTTTGTATAATGGTACGGTTTGAAACAATTCTATCAACAACAAATCTTTTATAAAATTGAATAACTAGAAAATAAAAAATAAAAGTCATTCAAATTAGAATTCAATACAAATCTCTGTCAAACGTAAAATTCACAAAATTGTAATATATTTTTTACAAAATTAACGACGTAATATTTGAAATGTTGTGTAGGTGATGTGATATGGAGCGAGCACGGCACGGGCTGGGTGCGCAAGCTGGAGCGCGGCGTGGTGAAGCCGCTGCGCCAGTTCCCGCCGCCGCTCTACGACATACGACTCGTCTCCAAGAACTTGCGGGATGGCCGTGAGTTTCCTGTTTCATAACTAATTAATAAAAAATTTTGAAGATCGAGAGTAGTGTTTTGAAAGATTTGTAATTTCCCTATTGAAGCAGAGAGAGTAATTGAATCATTCGTATAATGACAAAAATTAATATGATACAGAAGAAAGTGTTCAAAATGATGTATGAAGCCGTTTTGTAAACAATAATATATTCAGAACATAAGTCCGTTATCGGTGTTTCCTTTAACGTTAGAATCGTATCATTAATTTATAACGCTCTTCATCAGGCAATGCGTGCTCGTTCGCGAACGGCGGGTGCATGGAGCTGTGCCTGGCGGCGGGTGCGGGGGGCGGTGCGGGGGGCGGTGTGGGCGGGGCGGGGGGTGGGGCGGGGGCGGGGCGCGTGTGCGCGTGCGGGGCGGGGCGCGTGCTGGCGGCGGACGGCAGCTCGTGCGCCAACCGCACCGCCGCCGAGCCGCCGCGCTGCCCGCCCGAACACTTCCACTGCGGACGGGGGTCGGTCTATTATTTCAACAGATATAACGACGTTCCAAAAGTGCTTTTGAGTTTGAATACTAACAGCATTCTGCATTTTTTTCTGACATTAAACTCAAAAAAAAAATTAAATATAAACAATAGTTATGAACTTTATCATAATTTCAAATATTTACTATTTAAAATCGTTGATGACATTAGTCTGTATTTATTTACAACATGTATTTTGTTTTCACATTGAATAATGAACAGTACGATTTGTAAAACAGGCGATGTATTGATGGCTCGCTGGTGTGTGACGGTGACGCAGATTGCCCGGACGGCTCGGACGAGAATTCCACGCCTGGTGGCCCCTGTGGTGAGAATTACCAATTTTTTTTATTTGAATTACTAAATTGGCTTTTACTTGAAATTAAATCTGTCCAAAAACAAGGAATACGCGTGCAATGGTAAATAAATATTTTATTTTGCCAGCTAACGTGACTTGCAACGAGGATCAATACATGCAATGCGATACTAATCGCTGCATTCCAAAAAGCTGGGTCTGCGATGGACTTAAAGGTAAATTTGAAATTAATTTAGTTTTAAAGACGGATTAGGATTATTATTATCAATAAGTATACAGTACTCCCAAACTGATAATGCGCATAGACAAATTCGTCACTGTTCGGTAACCGTCATATTCCCCGAGCCTCCGAAGACGATATGTATATATAGAGTGGTTAAATGTATTTTATTAATGCATAGTTTATTAGAATATTATGGGTTTTATTGTGATTTTATGGTAAAAGAGAAAAGTAACGAAATTTGTTTTGATAATTCAATGTAAGGTAATAGCGAGGATAAGCCACACGATTGCGATTATATATTTGTTGTATTGATTTACTTAATAAATTGAATAATAAGGCTCCTGGGGAAGATGGAGTTACAGCTGAGCTCATTAAAGCTGGAGGATCTCCTCTAATAAAGGAACTCGCTAAGCTCTTTAACTCTGTCCTCCACAGCGGTTCAATCCCAGAAACATGGAGTAGGAGTGTAACGGTACTGTTTTTCAAAAAAGGTGATAGAACAGCGTTGAAAAACTACCGTCCTATATCCCTCTTAAGCCATGTATACAAGCTTTTTTCAAGGGCAATCACAAATCGTGTCGCTCGTAAGCTTGACGAATTTCAGCCTCCTGAACAAGCAGGATTCCGACAAGGCTTCAGTACCGTAGATCACATACACACACTGAGACAAATCATTCAAAAAACAGAAGAATATAACCGACCTCTTTGTCTGGCATATGTTGACTACGAAAAAGCCTTTGATACCATTGAAACTTGGGCTGTATTGGACTCTTTGCAGCGAGCCCAAATTGATTACCGCTATATCGAGGTGCTGAGATGTATTTATGAAACCGCTTCGATGACCGTTCAAGTACAAGGACAGAGTACAAGATCAATTCAACTGCAACGTGGAGTAAGACAAGGCGATGTCATATCGCCAAAGCTTTTTTCAAGTGCGTTGGAGGACATCTTCAAGACACTCGATTGGAAAGAACGGGGAATCAACATTAACGGCCGATACATCTCGCATCTGCGCTTTGCAGATGATATAGTTATCATAGCAGAATCCGTGCAAGAGCTCGATGAAATGTTAAACAATCTGAACAGTTCTTCTCAGCGGGTTGGTCTCAAGATGAACTTGGACAAGACTAAGGTCATGTTCAACGCACACGTAGTCCCGAGACCCGTTAGCGTGAGTGGATCCGTGCTAGAAGTTGTGCAAAACTACATCTATCTTGGCCAAAACATTCAACTAGGCAAACACAACTTCGACGTGGAAGCTAGCAGAAGAATTCGTTTGGGTTGGGCAGCATTTGGCAAGCTTAGTTACATATTTAAGTCGGCAATCCCACAGAGCTTAAAAACGCGCGCATTTAACCAGTGCATCCTACCTGTAATGACGTACGGAGCCGAAACGTGGACGCTTACATGCGGACTCATCCATAAGTTCAACGTTGCGCAGCGGGCTATGGAGCGAGCTATGCTAGGAGTTTCTTTGTCTGATAAAATTCGCAACGAGGTTATTCGACAAAGAACCAAAGTAACCGACATAGCTCGCAAAATAAGCACGTTGAAGTGGCGGTGGGCTGGCCATGTGTGTAGAAGAACAGACGGTCGATGGAGTCGGCATGTACTCGAATGGAGACCACGTACAGGCAAGCGTAGTGTAGGACGCCCTGCGGCGCGTTGGACTGACGACTTAAAGAAGGTGGCCGGCATTGGGTGGATGCGATATGCAGAAGAAAGGGAAAAGTGGCGAGATCTGGGAGAGGCCTACGTTCAGCAGTGGACAGTAGATGTGATTGATTTACTTGGAAAATTCTATACTTAGAACTATTAAAGTGTCGTACTGAAGCTGGCGTCTTTCTAACAAGGTGCAAGATGCAAGGGCATTGTTTAGGGCACTTACGATTCAATGAGTCGGGGTGATTCGGGTGTTTCTGGAAATACGATATTTGGCGAAGATCTGCATGCGCATTATTAATTTTGGAGGAGATTTATTTTTTCACATTAATGCGTAATAAGGGCTAGCGACGAAAAAAAAGTTGTAAAATGATACTATTATTGTATCGGCTAAGTTTTTGTGCGTGGCAGACTGCCGCGACGGGTCGGACGAGAGCGGTGCGTGGTGCGCGCGCGTGGTGTGCGGCGCGGAGCAGTTCGCGTGCGCGCGCTCGCGGCGCTGCCTGCCCGCCGCCTGGCGCTGCGACGGGGACGCCGACTGCGGGCCCGGCGACCCCAGCGACGAGGCTGATTGTGGTAACATTATCATATTAATCTAAAATATAACTTACTAAAATTATAGTTTATCAAAGTTTCAAGCTCAAATATATTTTCTGTAGTATAAAATAGAGCAGTTGAAATCGTTATTAACTGCAAAACAGTCCCATTGTTTTTTTCGTAATCCGTGATCCGTTCCTTTAGATTTATTTCTTTTATGTTTAGACAGATTACTTCTTAGTTTTTTTTTTCTGTTAAAAAGTAAAGAATTAAATAAACATTGATGATGAAATGTTCATTTAACAATAAAACTGTTCTATCAAAAAATACGCATCGCGCATATCTCTACCTCAATGATATGACATGTCAAAGTGAGCGTACGACGGCACTGTGTCGCAGACTCGGGCTCGTGCACGGGCGTGATGTTCAAGTGCACGAACGGCGCGTGCGTGCCGTGGGAGTACTACTGCGACGGGCACGCGGACTGCGGCGACGCGTCGGACGAGGTGGCGTGCCGCTCGCCCGCGCGCGCCTCGCCGCGCCCGCGCCCCGCCCCCACCGCGCCCGCGCCCGCCACCGACCGCGTGCCGCACCGCCCGCACTCGCACTAGTGAGAACATCTGTTTTTATTCCGTATTTACGGTAAAAAAAAAATTATGTCTACTTATACGTTTCAAAATTTCCATAAAATTATTTTAAAGATTTTTATTTTTTACTTTAAGTCAACTTTTTTTTATCCCAAACCTAATGCATCAGTTGAAAAGCTGATTTTACATTCTGAGATAACGGTTACTAAACAAGTGATAACTGCGTTAAAAACAACCGACTTCAAACTTGCACTTGCAAAAATGCCCATAAAATAAAAACTACTGGGCCTATCGGAATAAAATTTTTATGGGACCAATTCGACACTATCGCGCATCGAACAAAAAAAGAATCACGTAAATCGGTTCAGAAACCTCGGAGTAATCGGTGTACATACATAAAAAAAAACATACCGACCGAATTTTTATTTGCAACTAGAGGTCCACCCCGGCTTCGCCCGTGGTACATATTTCGCAACAAAAGGTAGCCTATATCCTTTCTCGGGTATCAAAATATCTCCATACCAAATTTCATGCAAATTGGTTTAGTAGTTTAGGCGTGATTGAGTAACAGACAGACAGACAGAGTTACTTTCACATTTATAATATTAGTATGGATTATTGCTCATCTGCAAATTTTGCCCTTCTTTTTCATCCACCGTACTAATTTTGAAAATATTCATTTCAGCCATTACCACGATTCGGATCGTGGAGGATTGTGCGAAGAACACGAATTTCAATGTACTAACATGGAATGCATTCGAAAAGTGAGTTATTATTTTTTTAAAACTTTCCGTGTTTTCTTATTAAATGAAACATTCTAACCGCATATATGTATACATTTACAGGAATTCAGGTGCGACTCGCGCGTGGACTGCCTGGACGGGTCGGACGAGCTGGAGTGCGGCGCGCTGACCGGCAGCACCAGCACGAGCCCGCCGCCCGCCAGCACGCCGCCCGCGGACGACTGCGGCTGGCCCGCGCTGCGCTGCGACAACCGCACGCGCTGCGTGCCGCTCGCCGACCTGTGCGACGGGGTCGCCGACTGTGCGGACGGCGCTGATGAATCGGATCGCTGTGGTTAGTGATCGACTTCTAAACAACGATACGAGTTCACGTTATTCATACGCTGTTCACGGTATTCATTAGCTTCACCTGTATATTTATATGTAACCAACTTGAGTTGATTTTGACCCGCTTATATGGATTTATTAAAGTTATTTTTTTTGTACACTTATCAAGAATCAGAGACCATTCAATAATCTAATCTTATTAAGTAATTAGTAAGAGTTTATCTCATTAAGCGTGTTTTTTTTGTAATATTTTTTTTACTTTTAATTGTTGGAATCGCCGCATTCCTGATTTTTGTTCATGGATTTGCCATCAATCAATAAAAAAATAATCAAATCAAATTCAAATCACGCTTAAGAACATTACTTCGCGTGACTTTAAGAATTATTATTGACTAATTGGTATATTTATTATTTGGCGCGTGCAGGCGAGCCCATGTGCGTGGTGTCGGGCTGCTCGCACGCGTGCCACCCCACGCCGCGCGGGCCCGCGTGCTCGTGCCCCGCGCCGCTGCACCTGCAGCGCGACCGCCGCACGTGCCGCGCCGAGCACGCGTGCGCCGACTGGGGCGTCTGCAGCCAGGTTATACACACTTAATACTCTGATACATATGTATATACAGTGTGGAAATTTCCGATGGGCCCTGGAGGGAAAGAAATTGAAATACTCAAGATACAAAAATTTGCTGATACGAAACATTTCTTTATTTTTAAAATGAAATAGAACTGCATTCATAATTTTCGAAAATTCACTTGCTTCTACCGGGAATCGAACTAACTAAAAATTAAAAAAAAAATAATATTTTACATCCGTTATGTACATCTGACAGCCGTCATCTACATCTGACAGCCGTCATCTACATCTGACAGCCGTCATTTACATCTGACAGCCGTCATTTACATCTGACAGCCGTCATTTACATCTGACAGCCGTCATTTACATCTGACAGCCGTCATTTACACCAGACAGTCCTCATATGCATCTGACAGCCGTCATCTACATCTGACAGCCGTCATTTACATCTGACAGCCGTCATTTACATCTGACAGCCGTCATTTACATCTGACAGCCGTCATTTACATCTGACAGCCGTCATTTACATCTGACAGCCGTCATCTACATCTGACAGCCGTCATCTACATCTGACAGCCGTCATTTACATCTGACAGCCGTCATTTACATCTGACAGCCGTCATTTACATCTGACAGCCGTCATTTACACCAGACAGTCCTCATATGCATCTGACAGTCATTATCTACATCTGACCACCGTCATCTAGATCTGACTGCCGTTATTTACATCTGACAGCCGTCATTTACATCTGACAGTCGTCATCTACATCTGACAGCCGTCATCTACATCTTTCATCCTTTATCATTATTAATATTATAATTATATTTTTCATCCTTTATATAACATTGTAATAAGTCTTTTTGTATGTGTGTAATAACTAAAAACTATTCGTGTAGACGTGTCAACCGCAAAAGAACCGCTATCGCTGCACGTGCTACGAAGGATATCGACTCGCTGATGACGGTTTCACCTGCAAAAGTACAGGTAATATAATCACTTTGTAAATTATTATAAATTATTTTTTTTAGAAATATAGTTGTATAAATATCTTCGTATCTATTTGGCTTCGTTACATTACTATTTTATGCGCACAATGACTTGTAGTATAATTGGAGGTCACTCTGTGCGCAGACGCTGTGGGCGGCGTGCTGGTGTTCAGCAACCGGCACGAGGTGCGCGCGGTGGAGCTGGGCTCGCTGGCGTCGCGCGCGCTGGTGTCGTCGCTCAAGAACACCATCGCGCTGGACTGGCGCCGCGCCGCCGGCCGCGTGCAGCTCTACTGGACCGACGTCGTCGACGACAACATCTACCAGGGCACCATCGTCGACAACGGTCAGTGCCACACCTCTTGCCGCAGGGCCATTACTTATTGATGAAAAAATAAATAATTAACCCTCTTTTTTTTCAGTTGTGCTTTGCCTTTACCCAAATAAAAGTAAATACTTTTAAATTTTCAGCTCTGAGTGACATAAAGGTTGTGGTTCAACAAGGACTGTCGACTGCGGAGGGCTTAGCCGTAGACTGGATCGCCGGTAACCTGTACTGGGTGGAGAGCAGTCTTCATCAAATCGAGGTGAACCGGGAGTTTATTTTAATTTATTAATATGGTTATAATAATGATCATGGCCATACGCCTACGTATGTAATTAATTGTAATCAGTTGTATTGCATCATACCAAATCGAATAATTCGCAGGTCGCTCGAGCGGACGGGCAGTACCGTCGCACTCTGATCGCAGGCGACATCGACAGTCCTCGCGCCATTGCAGTCGACCCTAGAAAAGGTAATATTATTATTATTATTTATACAGAATACACTTTTACCTACTATTTATATACTATATATCTTCTCAAATTGATGTTATTGAACGTTATTATTTGTGAGGTTCTAAAAACTAGCCAAGGTTCAATAGGTCATTATTTCTTTTTTCGGCAATTGAGTCGACGATTGAACTTGGCTCCCATTTTTACATTTATGTTTTTGATGGGATATCATTACTTTTTATACAGAAAATTACTCTGCAAATTTGATTTACTCTATGAATATAATATTTTTTATATACGATTTTTTTTTCTTGCGGTTTCTCTGTATGGTTTGTTTAGTATTATTTTCTATATTTTCCTGCAATTATTTAAATTTGTTTTCTGTTTAAAAAAATGATTTTCTAAACAACCCGTGAATTTAGCGCATACTTCTTTGAGCTAATAAGCCGCGAGTGCCGCGACAATTACGCAGCGAGTGACGAGTTCCATATTTAAAATTTAAAATGTCTACAAAAAGGACATTGCCAGTCTTTGTATGGAAGCTGGACCAAGTGCTATCCAGAATCAAGACATAGACACTTTGTTCCTCGAGTCAACACTAGCATGTAAATCAAACCGCGTCAAAATCTATCCAAGGAGTTTAGAGAAAAACAAAAATGTTATTTTGTGAATTATTTATTAAAAACAAAAAATATCAACAAACATAAGCAATTAATAAACATATATTACATAATATAATAATAATAATACACTAATTGATAGTAATTATATTGCATTAATCAATCTTACACACGTCAAGATGAAGAATAGGTATTATTTAACAATAAAAAAATATTATTTAAAAAAATTTGTATAACTGTGTAGTCATTGTTATGTGTCCAGTTTTGCAAATAAACGATTTATCTATCTATGTATCTCTGTACCTCAGGAATTGATTCCTTTCTTGCTAACAATCTACTATTTTGCTCATACGATATCAACAGGCGCTAATTATTACCTTCTTACAAAATTAATGTCATTGATAAATTTAATTCCGATAAATTCACTGTTTTCTGATTTAATTCTTTGTACAGCTGATTACAAAATTTGAACTTTCTAGGTCATCAAAAAGTGGGTTAGGTTTTGTCTATACGCAACTATACGCAACTGTTTAAACTGTATGTTTAAATTTAAGGTTCTTGTTTATCTTGGGGTTCTCTTTTTTTATTCTACATATTCGGAAATTGTTTTCGAGTTATAAGGCGGTGAAAAGTGGCTCCAAATGGTTTGTGTAATATTACACACGGCTGCTGCTCGCCAGTTCTCTTTGCTTGAACTTGGCTTGACACGCTGCCGCGTGTCTAGATGAATTTAATGAATTTAATGAAATGAATGAAATAAAACAAGTGATAAGTGCGTTAAAACCAACCGACTTCAAACTTGCACTTGCAACATTTACAAATACAGACAAAAATGCTCATAAAATAAAAACTAGTGGGCCTATCCGAATAAAATTTTTATGGGACCAATTCGACACCATCCCGCATCGAACAAAAAAAGAATCACGTAAATCGGTTCAGAAACCTCGGAATAAACTCAAACTCAAACTCAAACTCAAACATTCATTTATTCAATTAGACTACTATTTAGTAGCACTTTCGAATCGTCATTACATAATTATTTTAACATTTACCACCGATTCGGAAAGCAGTATCTATGGAGAAGAATCGGCAAGAAACTCCATAGTTGCTCTTTTAAAATCATGTCAATATTACATAATATGTAACTTATATCTAACTTATACATACATACATAAATAAATAATCCGTTGTACATACATAAAAAAAAAACATACTGGCCGAATTGATAACCTCCTTCTTTTATTTGAAGTCGGTTAATGAATGAATTTAATGAATGAAATTGATGAATTTAATGAAATGAATGAAATTTATGAAGTGAATGAAATTAAATGAATGTATGTATAAATGTCGCCAGGCTACCTGTTCTGGAGCGACTGGGAGCAGAGCGCGCCGCGCATCGAGCGCGCGTCGCTGGCGGGGCGCGCGCGCGTGCGCGTGGTGCGCGTGGACGCGCTGGCGGCCGGCGCCTGGCCCAACGGCATCGCGCTCGACCACCGCGCCGAGCGCCTCTACTGGATCGACGCCAGGTATGTGCGGCTATAAATTGGTTTCAATATTTGCATTCTGCCTATGGACGATTCAAAAGCGCTTCTGAAAGAAGTATAGGGTAAGTAAATGTTCTGGTTATGATTATATGGCAATTTTTCCATTATCTTACATCATTCATGGTAACATTAGTACATCATTCTGTAAACTTTACAGATCGGACTCGATCCACACGACCACGTACTCGGGCTCGGACCACCGCGAGGTGCTGCGCGGGCACGCGGCGCTGGCGCACCCGTTCGCCATCACGGTGTTCGAGGGCCACGTGTACTGGACCGACTGGCGCAGCAACAGCGTCGTGCGCGCCAACAAGTGGAACGGCTCCGACGTCACTGTTGTGCAGCGCACGCTTACGCAACCCTTCGATCTTAAAGTACGTGTGATTTGAATACTCTACCGAAGCTAAAATCATGAATATAAATGATTGTGTAGTCGGTTATGATCATCTAATGATTACTATCAACAAGATCATCAAGCGACATCGGCGACTTCTACTCCACGGTGACGATCATGGCTATAAAATATGAATGAAATGGAATATGTTGTTTACAGGTGATCCACCCGAGCCGGCAGCCGCCGAGCGAGTTCAACCCGTGCGGGATCAACAACGGCAACTGCTCGCACCTGTGCCTCATCGACACTCCCACCGAGCGGGTGTGCGCCTGTCCGCACCTCATGAAGCTCACTGCCGATAACCAGACTTGTGAAGGTATACAAGTGTACATTTTATTATGAACTGCTAGTATTTATACAAAGTATTACTTATTATATTGTAAAGTATACGTGTAAAGTTTATGAGAATATTTTCAGAATTTTCAGGATAAATTGTCAAGGTTGCCTCTGTTCGTTTACTGCGTTTATTTGAATTTAAATGGTAAACTGACAAGTTTTGGTTAACAGCTTGATGAATGAACATTTTATATAATATGTTAACGGAAATGTATGTAATCCGTCATTGTATAAAATTCCTAGGAAATGTGTGTAATTCCTAAAATCGCACTGAAATGTGTGAAATAAATTATTTTATATACATTTCCTAGGAAATCTATAATATGTATATTTCCTAAATAGCAATGGGAAATGTAAAACGTCTAAGATATTGGGTGGTACGCGGGACGAGGGGGTGTGTATGTCCCAGTCGGATTGTATAATCCACCATGTTACAAACGGCCGGCATTTTGTAATATGCCGATTTTTGGTTTGGATAAGGGGATGGGTTAGGTTAGGTTCGTGTTTTATAAAAACTACACAGAAATAGGAGCCCCACGTAGTGGGGCTCCGTCGGCTCGTGACTGTCTTTATATCGGCATATTGCAAAATGCCGGCCGTTTGTAATACGGCGGATTATACAATTCGACTGCGACATGAACACGGGGACAGCGGGACGAGGGGACTGATTACTTACCAAATGAAAATTTAACGAACGTGTTTTATTACAGAAATCATTTAGTTTATACATTTCCTAATACGATATTGGAATTATATACAATTCCGAGGAAGATTATACATTTCCTAGGATATCTATGCATTAAATAGTTTATTAAACAATATTTTATACATTTCCTAAATGGTGTCGGAACTGTACACATTTCCTAGGATTTGTATACAATTGCTTGAATTAATACATTTCCGGTAAGATATACATTGACATGGACGCAATGTGGTTGTCGCGGTTGCAGCGGAGCAGCTGGTGCTGCTGGTGGGCGGGCTGGGCGCGGTGCGCGGGCTGGCGCTGCGCGGCGCGGCGCAGGTGGCGCCCACGCTGGCCGGCCCGCTGCTCACCACGCCCGCCGCGCTGCAGTGCTACGCGCCGCACCACGCCGTCTACTGGGCCGACACCGACGTCAGTATCCAATCATTTCACTTCTTACACGACTACCGCACTACCAGAATTACTTTAGCTTTTAAACTATAATGAAAGTTAGGTAAAATTTTATACACCTTTACTACGTGTTTCCTGCCAAAGTAACCACAACCCAGACTTGATAATCGCTAGTCGGTTTTATCTGTATCGGAGACATATACAGAGAAATTTTCAACTTTACTAAAGAAAGGAAAGTCTGGCCGTCATGGGCTTTTGATCTATAAATGTGAAATAAAATATTGAAATACTCGTTTCGAGTAAAATATGCAAATGATAAAATACATAACATAGAATATTGTGTGATAGCTTATAAGAACGCACGTGTGTGTGCAGACGAGCGAGATAAAGCGCACGGACGTGCGGGGCGGCGCGGTGGAGGTGGTGGCGGACAGCGGCGTGGCGGCGCCGCGCGCGCTGGCCGTGCAGCCCCGCGCGCGCCTGCTGTACCTGTGCGCGCGCGGGGCGCTGGCGGTGGCCGGCCTGCGCGGCGAGCGCCTCGCGCTGCTGCACGCCCCCCTCGACGTGTCCGCGCTCGCCGCGCACCCCGACTGGTACGCCCGCGCCCTTTCATCATTATATTCACTGTTCTACAGTAACAGTTCGTTCGAAACAACAAAAACAACATTTTATTTATTTTATGTTTAAATAACATATTTGAATGAATTTAAATCTGAATTTTATCAAAGACAATCTAATTATAGTTTAACCTTTTTCAAAATGCAACATATAATGTGGTGTGTACAATAACGTGTGTGCGGTACAGGGGCGACATCTTCTGGGCGGTGCGGCTGGGCGGCGTGGAGCGCATCGAGCGCGCGGCCGGGGACGGCAGCGGCCGCCGCACGCTGCTCGACTCCAACCGCGACGTGCACCTGGCCGGCGTCACCAGTGAGTTAACAGCTTTTATACTAACACTCATATGAATTTCAACCTATTTTGAAAAACTATAAAAAACTGCTACATTTTTGTAGCGGTTTTGCTACACCATTTTATTCATCTTTAAGCTTGGATCTATGTTTTAATTATTGTCAACATTTTAAATCAACACCAGTTCGAGACAAAATCTCAATTGTTCCACTGTTTGTTACAAAAATTAATGCAGATTGGAATTTGTTTCGTACAATTTTAATTATCTTTTAGGTATGACAATCGACACGGAAAATTCATTACTGTATTGGGTGAACACTGCATCAGCGAGTATTCAGTATATGGACCTTAAAACTGAAAAGGCTACGACGGTTAGTTTCTTAAATATATTTCTTTTAGTATTATTTATTGGAATAAAAAGAGAGGGCATTTTAAAACGATTTCAAAAAAAGGAAATC
Organism: Colias croceus; assembly: GCF_905220415.1. NCBI lineage: Eukaryota > Metazoa > Arthropoda > Insecta > Lepidoptera > Pieridae > Colias > Colias croceus. The sequence continues at coordinate 8,688,990 of NC_059558.1, read as the reverse complement.
GCCGCCATTGTGCGCGCGCTTTGCGTGACGTCACATGACACGTCTAGTGGGTGTTTACCTTAGTGTTTACTATAGAGTGATGAATACAATGTCGTGTCAGATGACGTCACATTTCGTTCGACCTGTGGTGGCGCGTTTTGGAAGTTTGAATTTCGCTCCCTTATTTTCCACTTTTTGAATATTATTTTAGTCTTTTCATTATAATATATTACAATAATAAGTATTCGAGAAAAAATATTTTAGGCCATTTAAAATTTTATGCATATTCCCTATTATCTCGTTACTACTTTACTACTTATTGATAAAACGATTTTATTAATTCGAAATTATTAAAATTATCCAGTTTTTCATTCAGAAAACTGGATGAAAAAAGCAAATGACAGACTAGAATGGGGAAAACAGGAGGAGGCCTTTACCTCTTAAGAGGTCCTTAATTAAGTAATTAGATAAGCAATTCAACAAATTTTAATATTAATATACAAAATAAAGAAATTAAACTATGTATTATAACTGTTAAGGAAATAAAAGGCTTTTTTATTTTTATTTTATTTATTATTAAAATTATGAAATAACATATTGCGTATAAATGGAGAAAAATAACATATTGCATAGTTGGCGCTGGAGCTGGGCGCCCGACCCAGCGCGCTGGACGTGTTCGGCGGCGAGCTGCTGTGGGCGGACGGCGCCGCCAGCGCACTGCGCGCCTGCCACCAGCGCGACTGCAGCCAGCCCAGGGTCATCCGGAACAATACCGGTGCCGATATCTTGCTATATTTTTAGATTTGAGCATGGCAAGATAGCTGAATAACTCTTCCAATTTATGTTAATTCCAATCTAAAGCAAATCCGATTCTAATGTCAATTTTGCTGTCATGTGATTTTGTAATAGTCAACTTTTTTTATACAACTGCTTTGGTTATTATGAACTTTTATTTATTTTTTAATTGCCTTAATAATCGGCAAGCTATGTATTCGTTTAAAATGTTTATTTCGCTCGCAGTTATTTTCTAAAAGAATTGTATGTGTTTGGTTTTAGTTCTGTTTGATTTTAGATCCTTACTTTTATAAACTCCATCCACTCAGTTTTATAATATAGTCCATGTACTGCACAGAGGGCGTGATCTCGCTGCGCGTGTACGACGGGCGGCAGTCGAACAGCAGCGGCGGCGCGTGCGCACTGCGGGCGGGGCGCCAGCGCTGTGCGCACCTGTGCCTGCCCGCCGGCACCGCCCGCTACACGTGCCGCTGTGCGCTGGGCTACCGGCAGCATGACACCCAGTGCACACGTGAGATGATGTTTTGTTTTAACTGATTGAAAAACTAACCCGAACTTATAAGTTACGTCCATTGTGCATATATGAAAATTTATAATATGTTTTAGCATAATTGTGTTATAAATTGTTATATCAATGTCAAATTCATTTAATATAGTATAGCTAAAATAAAAATGTTATCGTATTTCACAGCAATCGAGCCAGCCCTGATTTACTCGTTGAGTTGGGAATTACGAGGTTTGGCTTTGGAGGGAGCTCAGTTACAAGACAAGGACGCTAAAGTTGCAGACGGTGGAGCGAGCAACGACGCTTTGCCGCCCTTACCGCAGATCTCTTGTGCGGCTGCAATAGACTATTACGCGAGTAAGAAAATTTCCACGTTTTAAATGACTTAATTATGATTTATACTATTGACGATCTTCAGTTTATACTTACTTATGAATTTGAAAAACAAAAGCACACAGTTTGCAATGGCGATAAAACACAATTTATACGTATTGTACTTTATTCGTGCTCATTCATAATAAATTGGAATAACTGTTTGACAGAGGAAGAATGGATATACTGGGCGGACCCGGAGGCGGGCGCGGTGTGGCGCGTGAAGCGGGACGGCAGCGAGCGGCAGCGCGTGGTGCAGCAAGCCAGCGCGGGCGGCGAGCCGGCGGGCGAGGCGGGTGGCGGGGCGGGGGGAGCGGGCGACGCGCTGGCCGCGCTGGCCGTGGACTGGCTCGCCGGCAACCTGTACTGGTCCGACCCGTCGCGCGCGCTGCTGCTCGTGGCGCGCCTCGACGGCTCGCACCGCTACGTGCTCAAGGACACGGATCCCTTCGCTGTCACTAGTAAGTGTTGTGAATTATACAGCTATACAGAGTGTAATCGTTAAGTGTGCACAGGCGATTTTTCCGTAAGTATTACAGATTCCGGGATTTCCGGGAATTTCCAGGATTTTCCAGGCATTTTCCACGCTTTCCTCAGATATTTCCCAGGGAATTTCCTGGGATCTTCCAGGCATTTTCCACGCTTTTCCCGGACATTTTCCGGGGATTTTCCAAGCATTTCCCAGGCATTTTCCGGATATTTTCCAAGCATTTCCCAGACATTTTCCGGACATTTCCCTTGCATTTTCCTGGCATTTTCCTGGCATTTCCGGGAATTTTCCTGACATTTCCCTGAAATTTTCCGGGGATTTTCCAGGCATTTTCACGCTTTTTCTGGACAGTTCCACGCATTTTCCGTAAATTTTCCAGATATTTCCCAGGCATTTTCCGGTTATTTCCCGGGAATTTCCCAGGCATATTCCGGGGATTTTCCAAGCATTTCCCAGGCATTTCCGGGCATTTCCCAGACATTTTTTGAGGATTTTCTAGGCATTTTCCACGCTTTTCCCGGACATTTTTACGCATTTTCCGTAAATTTTCCAGACATTTCCCAGGCATTTTCCGGTTATTTCCCAGGCATATTCCGGGGATTTTCCAAGCATTTCCCAGGCATATTCCGGATATTTTCCCCTAAACATTTTTACCCTAAACATTTCCAAAACTAAATATATGGTCTTCGCTCATAAGGTCAATCTACTACCACCTCCTACACTCGTAATATCAGCTCATACTTGTCCCCCAAATCACGTGAACTGTAACTGTCCTGTACTAGAGAGGACTGAAACTATAAAATACCTCGGTACCACTATCGACCAACTTTTATCTTTTAAACCCCACGTAGACACTAGTGTCCAGACTACGAAAATTGATTTATATTTTCAGAAGTCTTAGACATGTTGCTGACAGAGAGGTGATAAAAATTGTATATTTTGCACTTTGTAATTCACTGATAGATTATTGTGTTACATCTTGGGGCGGTTGTGCAAAGTCACACCTTATTGAAGTTGAAAGAGCTCAACGTGCCATACTTAAAGTGAGTGCTGGACTTCCATATCGTTACCCCACGTTAGAGCTCTATAGGATGTGGGGTGTGCTTTCGGTTAGACAAACATTCATACTTCACACCATTATGAAGCAACATTCAAAGCTGGTATTTGACCCCACTTTACTCAAGAATAAGCGCCATAATAACACAATTTGTTCATCTACCGCTTTTTCATCAACTCATTCACATAATTTCTTTTGCTTTATGGGACCCTTTCTTTATAATAAAATAAATAAGAAATTAAACATTTATCCCTTGAACAATTACAACTGCAAAAAGACAGTTTCTACTTTTTTAAAATCACTGGATTACCAACAAACCGAAGACCTTCTTAAAGACCACATTGAAAATTACTCTGGAATCTTTCTACTGCAATAATTTAAGAACACTTTATGTAAACTGATATAAACATATAATCACACCTACACATATGATTAATCACACAAACATATACACTTGCGCACACACTCACTCACACACACTCACACACACACCCACTCATGCGCGCACACACACTAGCATACTCACATTCATACCTTTAAGATTTGGTAGGATTTAAATTTAAATTAAAATTAAAATATATTTTTCTTTTCTTTTTTTTTTTGTATTAGTGTTTTTGAAGTAAAATTGTCTTCTGATAAGATTTGTATAACTTTATGCATTATTTAGGTACGTACACTTGTGTATTCTCGTATGATATCCGCGAGGGGGGCTGGTGACCTGTACCTCAGACTTCTATGTAGTCTATTTCAGGCACCAGTTTCTCACAACGTTATCTTCTACTATACATTGTGTAGTATTACTAAGTTTTTGTAACCTTTTAATGTTGTGAGAACCAAATAAAGACGATTTTATTATTTATTATTATTATTATTTTCCGGGCATTTCCCAGACATTTTCCTGGCATTTCCGGGAATTTTCCAGACATTTTCCACGCTTTTCCCGGACATTTTCACGCATTTTCCGGATATTTCCCAGGCATTTTCCGGATATTTTCCAGGCATTTTCCGGACATTTACCGGACATTTCCCTGGCATTTCCTGGCATTTACGTGAATTTTCCAGACATTTTCCACGCTTTTCCCGGACATTTTCCGGGCATTTCCCAGACATTTCCGGGAATTTTCCAGACATTTTCCACGCTTTTCCCGGACATTTTCACGCATTTTCCGGATATTTCCCAGGCATTTTCCGGATATTTCCAGGCATTTTCCAGGCATTTCCAGACATTTTCCACGCTTTTCCCTGGCATTTTCCTGGCATTCCCGGGAATTTTCCAGACATTTTCCACGCTTTTCCCGGACATTTTCACGCATTTTCCGGGGATTTTCCAGGGATTTTCCAAGCATTTCCCAGGCATTTCCCGGATATTTTCCAGGCATTTCCCAGATATTTTCCGGACATTTCCCTGGCATTTTCCAGGCATTTTCCGGGGATTTTCCAGGCATTTTCCACGCTTTTCCCGGACATTTTCACGCATTTTCCGGATATTTCCCAGGCATTTTCCGGATATTTTCCAGGCATTTCCCAGACATTTTCCGGACATTTTTCACGCTTTTCCCGGACATTTTCACGCATTTTCCGGGCATTTCCCAGACATTTTCCGGGGATTTTCCAGGCATTTTCCGGGGATTTTCCAGGCATTTTCCACGCTTTTCCCGGACATTTTCACGCATTTTCCGGATATTTTCCAGGCATTTCCCAGACATTTTCCGGACATTTTTCACGCTTTTTCCGGATATTTCCCAGGCATTTTCCGGGAATTTCCAGGATTTTCCAGGCATTTTCCACGCTTTTCCCGGACATTTTCATGCATTTTCCCGGATATTTTCCGGGAATTTTCCAGAAAAATAATAAAAGTAATAAAATCAATATCATGTTCTTCACCTTCGTCATTGTTTTCATCAATACCATCATCACCATTCTCATTGCTCCATTTTCAAGAATCAAGCCCTTCCAGACGCTATCAGAAGAAGAAAGAAGAAGAAAAATGTTTATTTGGCAAAATAGTGAGACACAATACAGTAAAAGCATAAAAAAGAATTACAAAAGAAATGAATAAACAATACAAAAACAAAAAATAAAACAATGTTAGATAAAAGTGCCCCCGTATCGCCAAAAAGGATCGAGTTCAGCATGTGCCAGGCATCACCGTCATCTTCATTACAATCCATTTGGGATGTTGTGCAGGAGGCTACCTCAGCTAAAGTTACTGCACCCGCCCCAGATGGAAGGTGCACACGTAAAACGTGGACCAAAGAAATGAACATTTTCATCATGCGCCACTATTTCATCCTTACAAACTTAAAATCAAACACAAGAACGTACCTGACACCATTACATGCACGTTTTACTGCGGAATAAACACCTGTAGGATTGTTAGGAAGTTCTTGTCAATTGACTAATTATAAGGTAACCATAGTTGTTCGGAGTGAACAATGACGAGGTTCAGGATCCCCTACCTCTGGCTTGCCTTTGTTGGCCGTCCAATGTGGAGCCGCTAGAGCTATATGCTCGGGGGTGGAAGTGTCTAATGGCGTAATAGCGGGGTGAAACCGGTGCCGCACCTCTCTACACCCCCAGCCGTTCAGCTGATGTTGCCCCCTTGTTGCCATTATCGGTAACCTTTTTAGGAGCCCATCGACCGAACTGGCGAGTCACCGTCTGCCATAATTTTCAATTTTTAATATTGAAAAGGCAGACGTCCATAGTCCCCATAGACCCAATATACCAGTCCATCTAACACCCCGTTCCATAACCCAGTTTTATTCATTTCCATTTTTCTGCAATAGTCCTACATTGGCCGCGGACTGCCCAGGGCTGTATATCTATAGTGCAGCCATGGGCAGGCTGCGGCTGGTGTCCCACAACACATTAAATTCTCTAAAGGGCCTCTGCGTGTTGGACCTGTGTCCCCACGTAAGCTTTCCAAAGGACCGGGTATCATCCTTACGGCGATACCCGTGTATTATGGAGAGAGACATAATAATAAAATGTCTGGAAAATGTCTGGAAAATATCCGGAAAATGCGTGGAAATGTCCGGGAAAAGCGTAGAAAATGCCAGGGAAATGCCTGGAAAATGCCTGGGAAATATCTGGAAAATATCCGAAAAATGCGTGAAAATGTCCGAGAAAAGCGTGGAAAACACCTGGAAAATCCCCGGAAAATGCCTGGGAAATTCCCGGAAATATCCAGAAAATGCGTGAAAATGTCCGGAAAAAGCGTGGAAAATGCCGAAAACAAAAAAAAGAAAAAGAAAGCTAAAATCTTTCATATTAAATGAATATGGGATATTCATATTTCATACTTAATGTATGGGAGGGTTGAAATATAATTTTTTTGATATTTCTCGATTTATTTTTAAACATTTATTACGGCCATTTTACTCATTAGGTTAAGTACTTTCGATATCAGTTTAAAGTTTTTTGTTATCTGTAATACTTACGGAAAAATCGCCTGTGCACACTTAACGATTACACCCTGTATATTAATATAAAAAAAGACGGGTTGCACTCCGGGAGTGCCGGCAGAAGTGAAAACTTGATTATTAACGTTCAGCATGTTTGATATTTTGGAATGGCATTCGTCTTACGCATGGAATATAAGGGCTAAAAAAAAAACAAAAAAAATCTGTCTTACGCTTTTTCGATCAGGCCACATGTCCTGACGCGAGTTTAAGATTTTATACCCAACGCCGCTAAAGAAGTTTTCACTTCAATAAACTATCGCCGTATACATATAATCAATTTTCACCCTATTTCAAAAAGAAAGAAGAAGATGAATTAATTTTCAATTCGAAATTTTATCGTTCCGGTTAAATTTAGTCTTTTTTGAAGGCGGACGTAGTCTTTTTTAAATAAATGTTTTACTAAATTATTTTTTCCTAGCTCTCGCGGTGGACCCGGTGGCTGGCTGGCTATTCATGTCGGGCGGCGGCTGGATACAACGCACGTGCCTCGACGCGTCCGAGCCGCAGCTGCTCTACAACGGCACCGCTGTGGCGCACATCGCGCTCGATACACAGGTTATAATTATTGCAAAATATAAAATATATCATTGAATAACATAAAAATCGGCATTTCATTGCCATAAAACCAAAATATCGAATTCATTTTAATATTTGTTTCAAAATAAGAGTTTTGGTTTGATTTGAAATAAATAGAAAATATTTTCTTTCTTCTACCCACATTTATATGATATTTATAGAGAGAGTGATTGGAAAGAGAGAGATGATATCTGATTTTCTTACGGACTTACAAGATCGCTATAATTTTTCAATAATTAAAAATGATTTACTCCTTTATACTAGGAAATAAATAAAAATATGCAATAGCTCAAAAATGACGTGACCCATGTTAATCCTACGCTGTTCGTTTGTGGGTCAGAACGAGATGGTGTACTGGGCGGAGGTGTGGGACGTGTCGGTGTGGGCGGTGGGGTACGCGGGCGGCGCGCGGCGCGAGCTGTGGCGCGGCGCGCCGCTGCACCACCCCGTCGCGCTGCGCGTGCGGGGCCGCACGCTCTATTGGCTAGACACGTTCGTTCGTTTCCTACATAAACATAACTTTATGAAATCATAATCTTAAATGATTTTTGTTCTAGTTCTTATTTTTTGTAGTATGTATATGGAAAAAATGAATGAATATTACAGTTTTTTAAGTTATCAGAAAACTAAAATTTTAAAGCGATGTATATATGTTAGAAAAAATAAATGCTTGAATTCAATAAAAAAAGTTTATTTCCTATTATCTTCTATGTAGTTAAATTCATAAATTATTATTAACAGAATGTTAGAGCGCGGCAGTATAGTGCAGGCGCCAATTTCGAACCTCACCGACTACAAGCTACTCGTAGATGGCGTGGGTGACAGCCTTAAGGATTTATTGGTAAGTGTTTTTTTCGAAATTCTTACTCTCTGCTCACTGATAATATTATATCGTCAATTAAACGTATTTATTGCCATTTTTTTCTTAGTTCCCTCATTTAATTATTATGTACTGAAAAACAGTCGAAGTTGAAATAGCATTGTTAACGTCAGATATGGTCGAGCGCGAACCAGACAGCTACCGGCACCAGGAGCGGGTGCGCGATGTCGGCGGGGTACGGCGGCTGCGCGGCGCTGTGCCTGCGCGGCGCCGCGCGGGCCCGCTGCGCCTGCCCGCACGGCGAGCTGGCGGCGGACGGGACCTCGTGCAAGCGTTAGTGTTATTGCGTCAAAGTTCATTCTCAATGTTGAAATGTGGAAGTGGCTCGTAGTTTATTTCCACATGTACACAAAAAATGTATTATAATATAAATGTATATGTCTAAATCAGTACAGACCTACATTCTAATCGGGAAAATAAAAGATATTTTTCATCCCACTCACTAAATGCACCGTATAACAAATATTTTTTTAAACTGAAATAGATATATTCTACTAAATTTATTGATGGTTAATTTTGTAGCATACGAATCATTCATAATGTATTCGAGGGTGACGAAGATCGACAGCATTCATATAGAAGACGAAAGTAACCTAAATTCGCCGTATCCACCAATTGAAAACATGTAAGTCATAGATATAAAACTATTAGTTCAGGATACATCGCCCATTTTTGCAAGTGACTACTATCAAGCTAATTTTCCGTTTGTAGCTTTATTTTGATGAGACGCCCAATAATTTCGTGTACGAAAGTCTCAATTGTGGTAGCTAACAGAGATAACAAGGATAAAAAATTTTGATTTGATGGTTCTCAAATATTTATTTCTAACTGAATTTTTTTTTGTTAAATCTCAAGATAATTACCTAAATTATTCGAAAAAATATTTGTCCTACAAAATCTATGGTTTGTTCAAAGAGTCCCCCTTTCCAAAGTGTATCGATAACGAGGTCATCATAAATGATTACGAACAAGCAGATTTTTTTGTTTTCACTTAGTTAATGTTTATATAATTCAACAGACATATTGTCCTACAAATTGCGTAATAAATATTTGAGAACCATCAAATCAAAAAAATTTATCCTTGTTATCTCTGTTAGCTTCCACAATCGAGAGTTTCGTACACGAAATTATTCGGTGTCTCATCAAAATAAAGCTTCAAACGGAAAATCAGCTTGATAGTAGTCACTTGCAAAAATGGGCGATGTATCCTGAACAATATACATCCTATATTAATTCTAATTGGTGCACGTGTACTAAATTTACTTTCTTATTCAGGACGCTGATGCGCAACGCGATTGCACTGGCCTACGAGTACGACACGCAGACACTGTTCTATTCGGACATCCAACGCGGCTCCATCAACTCCGTGCATTTCAACGGCTCCAATCATGAAGTTCTACTCGATAGTAAGCGCTCAATATTCAACTCTATCGTATACAGGGTGTAATGGTTAAAGTGTACACAGGAGTGTAACATTTTTGGATATTTCTCGTTTTATTTTTAAAAACTTATTATTGCCATTTTACTCAATAGGTCAAGTACTTTTGATATCAATATAAATATAATAAAAAGTTTTTTGATACCTGCCACAGTGCAATAGTTACGGAACAATCGCATGTGCACACTTAACGATTACACCTGATATAGTATAGTATATATATATATATATATATATATATAAATCTCGTGTCACAATGTTTGTCCTCAATGGACTCCTAAACCACTTAACCGATTATAATAAAATTCGCACACCATGTGCAGTTCGATCCAACTTGAGAGATAGGATAGTTTAAACATGTAGGCACCACGGGCGAAGCCGGGGCGGACCACTAGTATAGTATAAGGATTATGGCTTAAATCGTAACTGATGGTAAATATTATTTTGGATAGGCACTAATTATTATTATAAAAAAAAAGAACCATAAAAATGTTTACAACGATTTAGCTTATAGTACGGGAGCTAGCAACGTTTAAAAAAAAGTCATTTTAGTATAAGTAGTTGGGTTTTTGATATACTGTTTCTCTTGCTATTTCGGTTACAGTCCGGGCTGTCTGGCTGGCCGCAGTGGTTGCGTTTATTAGTGCGCATCTTATCTGCACAGGAAAATATCCCTAATTTAAAGTCATTTTTTAACGCGTAATTTTTAATCTATTGCCTTTAGATAGATCCATCAGACATAATTTTTTTTATTGCAAGACGTTTTTTTCGTTGTAAAATAGGTGCCATACGCAATTTTTATTTCAAAATAACTAAAATGTCATCGAAATAAGTGAAATTACATCAACATGAGTCCGCTTAAAAGGTAAGTAATAACTTTATTATTTATATTATATTATCCTTTTTTAATACTTATATTGAATAATTAGTAAACTAATATTTTTAATAGATGGTTTCATATTTATTACACTTTTGGGTATAAATATGAATTTGATGATATTTGTATTTTCTAGTGTTTGATTTTACGCGATTATTATACATTTTGAAATTAAAGACTTGGGAAAATAATACAATGAATAAATCGCGTTTAAAATCCGTTAAAAAGTCTTTAATTTCTTGATGATATTTGGTTTTTATCAAGTTTACATTAACGTCCTATTTGAGGTTCGTTGGGAAAAAGGAGGCGATATGGTAGATTGTTGCAAAAAAACTGTAAATAGTAAAATGAATATTATATATAGTATAAGTAACACAGTGATTACTTATCCTTCACTGGGACTCATGTTGATGGAATTTCACTTATTTCGATGATATTTTAATTATTTTGAAATAAAAATTGCGTCTGGCACCTATTTAACAACGAAAAACACGTCTTGCAATAAAAAATGTATGTCTAATGGATCTATCTAAAGGCAAACGATTAAAAATTACGCGTTAAAAAATGACTTTAAATTAAGAATATTTTCCTGTGCAGATAAGATGCGCACTAATAAACGCAACCACTGCGGCCAGCCAGACAGCCCGGACTGTAACCGAAATAGCAAGAGGAACAGCATATCAAAGAACCAACTATACTAAAATGCTCACTTGTCAACGTTGCTACCTCCTAGAATATTAATTGAAATATGATAAAAACCTAGAACAGCATCGTATTATCTTTTCTATTTGCGCAATGCATTGGTTTTAATTGGTAATTATTAATGTGTGAATTGATGTAATAATGTGCGTGTGTGTGCAGAGTGCGGCGCCGTAGAGGGCATGGTGTTCGCAGCGGCGACGCGCACGCTGTACTGGGCGTGCTCGTCGTGCGCGGCGCTGCGCGGGGCCGCGCTGGGCCCGCTGCGCGCCGCTCCGCCGCACCGCCGCGCCGCGCGAGTGCGCACCGTGCTGCAGCTGCGCGACGGAGACCGGCCCAGAGCACTCGACTTTGATCCTTGTGAACAGTGCGTTACTTTTTTTGCTATTGCAACTTAACATCATAATTACGAAAGTAACCGAGTTCATTTATCTATAGGTTTGTTTCTGTTTGTTATTCATAAATATAAAGCACTAAAATGATGGTAAAATTTTAAAAAACATGCCCCATACCTTGGCTTTCTTTTAGTCAAGAAAAAAAACTAAGTATATACATATGAAATAGAGAATAAAAGTAGTAATGGCTGCCACGGTGGTTGAAACGTGAAATCATTGCATCATATTAAATGGCTTGAGGAATTACTCAAATACAAATTGATTATAGCCGGATATACTACACGAACTGGAACGAGAAGCGGCCGTCGATCTCGCGCGTGCTGGAGAGCGGGCTCGGCGCGCAGGACATCGTGACCACGGAGGTGTCGATGCCCAACGCGCTGGCGCTGGAGCACGCCGCGCGCCTGCTCTACTGGGCCGACGCCAGGCTCGACAAGATCGAGCGCATGCGCTACGACGGGTCCCACAGACGGGTGTGTGCTATGCTTTTCTGTTATACATTTCATTTTTAAACATTTCAACTAGAGATTGCTACGGTCAGTCAGCCAACCATGATTGGTTGCTACCTTTGCTATATCTTTTAGGCAGATTTCCGCTTCTTTAAACCAAGTAAATATCTGTAAGTGTGAATGGTCGTTTGCACGCAGCTAGTGACGCGGTCGCGCACGGAGCACCCGTTCGCGCTGGCGGTGGGCGGCGGCTTCGTGTTCTGGACGGACTGGGCGGCGCACGGCGTGCTGCGCGCCGACCGGCGCGCGGGCGACGTGCGCGTGCTGCGCCGCGACGTGCCGCGCCCCTGCGCCATCGTGCGGGTCGCGCCCGACCACTACCAGTGTACGTCGCTCTTATACACAAACGACGGTTTATTAACAACCATTTATTCCTAGTCTCTTATCTAGTTTAGATATTTTTTATTTGTTTTACGTGTTTCTACAGCATATGGACATTTACAATTTATGAGATTAGTAATACTAAATTTAATAATTATGTAAAAAACGTATTAGTTCAGAGAGCCTATTACAGCATTAAGGAATATATGGAAGATAAAAACCCATGGAGGGTTGTCGCGTAAAAACCACAGGACAGTTCTTTGGCATATCTATACAAATATTATAAAGAGGAAAGGTTTGATTTTTTGTTTGTTTGTTTGTATGAATTGAATAGGCTCCGAAACTACTTGGCAGATTTGAAAAATTCTTTCACTGTTGGAAAGCTACATCATTTCTGAGTGACATAGGCTATATTTCATTTTCAAAAAAAATAGGCATCCTTACTAAAATTACGATAACGTAATCCAAGGTGTGAAAAAAATATCAAAAAACTACCTTACATCGCGTGCGCTGCGAAAACTGTTGATGATAGAACAAAATGATATACTACATTTTTTTAGAACACTCCATTGTCTACAAAAAATCAGCGGCAGCATATCTCTAACTATTACAGTCATGTCACAATAAGCGTTTTTTTATTGAAAAAAAGAAATTAAAATACCACCGCTACAAAAAGCTCTTTATTTGTACCTTGGTATTAACCCTTATCAAAATAAATGATGTATTATTTAATATTATATAATATTTTAATAGCCATAAATATTACACTGTTTTTAGCTTTGTTGATTCTACACGTTGGGAAATGTAATACTTATAATAAATGCGAAAGTTTGTGAGGATGGATGTACCTACTCACTCTTTCACGCAAATACTACTGAAGATTACATTGAAATTTAGTATACATATATAGAGGGTAACTTGGATAAACATATATGTATATCCCGGAAATCCCACAGGAACGGGAACTATGCGGGTTTTTTTAAACGCGGGCGAAGCCGCGGGCGGAATGCTAGTTATGATAATATATACGTACAGTTACTTACATATTTTGTAAAATTAAATTGTAATACTGAAATGATTTAAAAGAGCAACTATAGAGTTTCTTGCCGATTCTTCTCCATTGATACTGCTTTCCGAATCAGTGGTACTCAAACTCAAACTCAAACTCAAACTCAAACATTCATTTATTCAATTAGACTACTATTTAGTAGCACTTTCGAATCGTCATTACATAATTTTTAACATTTACCACCGATTCGGAAAGCAGTATCTATGGAGAAGAATCGGCAAGAAACTCCATAGTTGCTCTTTTAAAATCATGTCAATATTACATAATATGTAACTTAAATCTAACTACATAATATATCATAATATGTAACTTATGTCTAACTACATAATATATCATAATATGCCAAAGAACTGTCCTGTGGTTTTTACGCGACAACCCTCCATGGGTCTTTATCGTCCATATTTTCCAGAATACTGTAGTACGCTCTCTGAACTAGTACATTTTTTATATAAGTTTTAAATTTAGAACTACTAAACTCTTTAATATTGTGAGGAATTCTATTGTATAAGCGTATACCTTGACCCATAAATGAATTTTTAACTTTAGCTAATCGGAAAAATGGCATTTCAATTCTATTCCTGTTCCTTGTGCCATAATCGTGTCTATCTCCTACTCTTGTGTGTAAGTCGGCGTTTTTGTGTACATGCAAAATATTATTAAATATATACTGTGATGGTACAGTAAGGATACCAGTATTCTTAAAATGATCTCTTAGTGAGTCCCGAGCACGTAAATTATATATAGAGCGAATGGCTCTTTTCTGTAAGATAAATATAGTTTCTATATCTGCAGCCCTGCCCCATAGTAGAATTCCATAGGACATAATGCTATGAAAGTAGCTGAAATAAACCAATCTAGCCGTATCTTCATCGGTGAGATGCCTTATTTTTCGGACTCCATATGCAGCTGAACTGAGCTTACCTGCAGCGGTGTTGACATGGGCTCCCCACTGTAGTTTCTCGTCCAATGTTAACCCTAGAAATACAGTAGACTCAGTAGGATGCAATACCTCCCCGTTCAAGGTAATATCTCTGTTCAACTTTTTTACATTAGGAAGTAAAAATTCAACACAAGTGGTTTTTTTGGCATTTAATAATAAGTTATTGGCAGTAAACCATTCAGATATGTGTAAAAGAGCACTGTTCACTTCGTCAACATTTGAGTCATGCCTATCCACATTAAAAATTAATGAGGTATCATCTGCAAACAGAACTATTTCACACCTATCCTGCAAATAATAGGGAAGATCATTGATATATACCAAGAACAAGAAGGGACCTAAAATGGACCCCTGTGGAACACCAATGTTAATTGACGCACCGCTAGAACGTTCTCCATTAACAACTACAGTCTGTATCCTATCATGCAGGTATGACGCTATGAGGTTCTGGGCTTTTCCTTTAATTCCATAGTGATTAAGTTTACGTAACAAAGTACAATGTTCAACGCAGTCAAATGCCTTGGAGAGGTCACAAAATATCCCTAGAGCATTTTTTGAGTTTTCCCATGCTTTATAATATATATGTGTTAAAAGTGCAACTCCAGCATCTGTGGTTGAGCGCCCCTTTGTGAAACCAAACTGTTTGGTGTGCAGTAAATTATTAGATGCAAAATGACTACTCAATTGATTTAATATTAACTTCTCGAATACCTTACTTAATGTTGGTAAAATAGAGATAGGTCTATAATTGTTACAGTCTTCTTGATCGCCCTTCTTAAATAGAGGTATAACTTTACTAAGCTTTAGTAAATTTGGAAAAGTACCATAGTCACAACACTTATTAAATATGAAAGCTAAATTTTTCGCAATATTTTATATTATATTATTAACTAAATTTACGGACATTCCCCAAAGATCACAAGTATTTTTTAGATTAAGCGTCTTAAAGGCAGTAACAATATCACTAGCAGTTACGTGTCGTAATTCAAATCATGTACTGCACCCCGCAACATGGTCCCTCAAA
This sequence comes from Colias croceus, assembly GCF_905220415.1. Taxonomy (NCBI): domain Eukaryota; kingdom Metazoa; phylum Arthropoda; class Insecta; order Lepidoptera; family Pieridae; genus Colias; species Colias croceus. The sequence continues at coordinate 8,673,597 of NC_059558.1, read as the reverse complement.
AAGGATTCTGCAAGTGCTGAAGACGAATTTAAACTATTAGTAATAGTAGCAGGGTAAATGTTAGGGTAAATGTTAAAAATATGTATTGACGTTTCAAAAGTGTTTCTCGAAGAAGTCTAATTGAATAAATAAATGTTTGAGTTTGAGTTTTATGAACGAATTAATTATGGATTTATGTATTAACTGTATTAAAAATATAAATCGAACAACGTGTACAGGCGCGGCGGACCCGTGCGCGGTGATGAACGGCGGGTGCGCGGAGCTGTGCGTTGTGGAGGCGGGCGGGCACGCGGCGTGCGCGTGCGGCGGCGGGCGCGCGCTGGCGCGGGACGGGCGCGCCTGTGCGGCGCCGCGCGCGCCGTGCCCGCCCGCGCACTTCGCCTGCGCCGAGGGGCCCTGCCTGCCCGACCTGCTCGTGTGCGACGGCGTGCCGCACTGCAGCCCCGACGCAGACGCTAGCGACGAGGATCTGTACTATTGCTGTGAGTCCAACTGTTAAAAAGTTTGTTTCTCATACAATCAATAAGTTGCATGTCCAGTCCGGCTCGAAGGATCATCTTGTGTTATGGTTTTGTACGAACTATAAATGAAATAAATTCAAAATGAATAATATCTTTAAAACCTAATGTCATGTCACAATGAATTTTATCTGAAAGAATTATTTATTTGTTGATTTGTAGCTTCCCGCACCTGTCCCGAAGACACGTTAGCGTGCGGTACGGGCGGACGTTGCGTCACCACGTCACGTGTGTGTGACGGCCATCCAGATTGTGATGATGGAGCTGATGAACGAGATTGTGATTGCAACGCCGATCAATACAAGTGAGGATTGTTTATCAGATTCCTAATAAAATAATAGCTGACACGTGCCCACATTAAACAATGTAGAATTTTAGAATGTTGTTGGATTTGGCTTTGCAAATGAGTTTTCTGAAACATATTTAGATAATAAAATTATATCATGATGAAAGACAAATCATCGGAGACTAGAGTAGAGGTAGTAGAATCATTTAATTGTTATAATTTTTGTGAGATTTCGCTTTTATAAGTGATTTTCATAATAATTAACACCTTCAAGAAGTCTGCGGCTAAGAAATCACGTATAATATGTACAAAATCACTCTTTTGAATCTTTGTTATTATTGAAACATGTATGTGCAGATGCGACGACGGCACGTGCGTGTCGGTGGCGGCGCGGTGCGACGGCGCGGCGCAGTGCCCCGACGGGTCGGACGAGCGCGGCTGCGGCGCCGACACGTGCGCTCCGGGCGAGCTGCGCTGCGCGACTGCCGCCACCTGCTACCCGCCCGCCGCGCGCTGCGACGGACACTCCGACTGCGCCGACCAGAGCGACGAGACTGACTGTCCCGCTGGTACGAACGTGTTCATTACTATTTATACACACAACAAATAGTTAGAAGTAAACTAATTGTTCTGAATGAATTCTTAGAAAAATATGAAGTCATCTAGGTATGTTTCAAACATTGCGTGATTTTTATGAACGTAAAAATCATCTGAAAGTAGTTTTGAATCACGATACATATTGTACCTACCCAATCTAAATAATAAGTATTTAAATATTCAATTACTAGCTGAAATAAGGGTCGCTTCAATCGCATAGTACCCGAGCTAAAAGTATTATGTGATAAGCCAGATCGAAATCTAACGGATCCGATAAGTATTTTTGCACGACAGAGTAATTCTATCATTACAAAGTTTCATATTTAAATTATTAATATAATAGGAAAAGGATAGTAGGTATTTCTTAAAACTTTATTTTCGTACTTAAATGATTACCGAATACACTTTAACAATGCAATTCAATTGCAGAGACGACAATCCAATCGTCGTCGAGCCAGGAGTCGTTCGACGAGCAGCCGCTGCTGGGCTGCCACGCGGGGCAGTTCAAGTGCGGCGGCGAGCGGCAGAGCGGCGCCGTCGAGTGCATTCCGCTGTCCTGGCTGTGTGACGGACGAGTTGACTGTACTGATGGCTCTGATGAAACTCTGCAGTGTGGTAATGCCTTTATGTGACAAACATAGTACAATAAATATGTAATAGGAATAGAGAAATGCTAAATGAATTCTATAAGAAGTGAATACTCTAATAAGAAAAAAGTTTATATTGTACTTACTTTACGTCTTAATAAATTATAGTAATTTATTAAGACGCATAAAACTCATCATAAGTTTACTTATAATCGGATCTGCATCTCGCTATGATAAGTATTAATTTAAACATGAATAAATAGAAGATTACGAATACAGGTTGGCATTTTCCTACAATACATTTTTTGTTGTTGAAACTTAAACGATTGACATGTATTTAATGATATTTTGTCAGGCAACCGCAATGCATCCGCGCAGTGCGGGGCGGGCGAGTGGCGCTGCGGGTTGCGCGGGCCGTGCGTGCGGCTGGACGCGCGCTGCGACGGCGCGCCCGACTGCCCGCGCGGCGAGGACGAGGCGCGCTGTGCGTGCGCGCCCGGCGCCTTCCGCTGCGCGCACTCCGGAGAGTGCTTGAATACCGTACTTATAAATAAATAAATAAATAATTCATTATAGTCGAGCCAATTTAATAGGCAACATTTGACTTTTGAATTTTATCTTCGAAGAGAGGTTACCTGCTTAAAAACATCGATTAAAGTAAATTAATCGATACGGACTTGAAACATTTGTCAATAACTTGAAACACATGTCAATTTTAAAATTCATCAGGCGAATTCCTGTCCCAGTAATAATATACTTCCTTTCGTAAATTTTAGGGGCAAAATAAGACAAGTATAATACATTATAAAAAAAAAAAACACAACGCATTGATGATTTTTATACACAAGTAATCAATGCATTCGATTCTATATGTCAGATTTCGATTTTTAGAGTACCGTCTCTAGTATTTAAAAAGATAAAAGGTTTTGAGACAAAATTGTAGCGACATTAGTATTTAAAATCAGAAATTGTTTATTATGTTTAGAATGGTTTAACAGTAAACTCAAATTTTAAAATTACTTGTATCGGTCATAATTATTATAAACTAGCGGTCCGCCCCGGCTTCGCCCGTGGTACATATTTACGTTTTCTCTACATAAGATCCATCCTCGTACTTCAAGGAATATAATAAAAAAATGTTGTGTGGTTTTATGAAACCACGGTAAAAGTGAAACTTTTTTTCACAATAGACATTTAACTAAAAATTATCGTATTTGTACGATAATTATCGTACGTATCGTGCGTCACGCGACATGCGCTACACAGACCAAAAAGTTTGAGACGATGTAATAAAAGTTTCACTTTAAAAAGAATTATCGAAATCGGTTCAGCCGTTCTCGAGTTATGCGCTTACCAACACATTTTGCGATTCATTTTTATATATAAGAAGACGATATGTAATCGTAAGTGAAAAATGTTAAGCAACTGTGCAGTTCTAACAAAACGAAATATCATGTTATTTTATGTCGTCGTTACTAGGTTACGTTGTTGAATTTTGTTGAACTGTCAAATGTTGCCTATTAAAATGGCTCTACTATAAAGGGTATTTAAGAGCAAATCTTTCGATTTGTCCTATGCTCTGAATCTTACATACACACACACTAAGTCACGAATCATGATATAGAAATTATTCATGCCACTTGTATTTTACGCTAAGTTTATCTATGTTAGTTGTGATTCGCATTGTCAGTAAACAATTCGTCCTTCTTAAAACATTATCTATACTGTTGTTATCGAAATTAGTAAACGCACTATATTCCATTTAAGAATGTATACTGCGACGGGGACGCGGACTGCGAGGACGGGTCGGACGAGCCGCCCGGCTGCTCGTCGCGCTCGACGCCCGCGCCGCCCAGCCCGGCCGGCTCGCCCGCGGGCGGCGCGCGGCTGTGCGCGGGCGAGGCGGGCGCGCTGTACTGCGCGGGGCGCTGCGTGCCGCCCGCGCTGCAGTGCGACGGACGGGACCACTGCCTGGACGGCGGCGGACAGGGCGCTGGCTCCGATGAGGATCCTATTATGTGCGGTAGGTGTTGTTGTTAAAGCTTGATGTTTAAGAATGTCAATAAAATACAAGCATAGTTGTAGTTCTAAGCACAAAAAAATAACTTCAATAAATTGAGCAAGATTTTATTGTAAACTTTACTGACGGGGAGTCCTTTTCGCCACCATTGAAATTTTTTTTCTGGTCTGTGTGTGAGATTATTAAGATTTATATTTTTTTTTACATGGTGGCAAATAAAACGCTTTCTATTTCTATTTCAAACAAAAATTTGATGTCGAAATTTGCTCATTTGTGTAAAGCGAGTACAAATATTTAATATTTATAATTCATAATGTACGTTTAGCATCATACGCCCGAGCTTTCGGTACGGCGGTGCAAGCGGCGGTGTCGAGCCGCGTGTGCTCGCGCAGTGAGTGGCAGTGCGGCAACGGCGCCTGCGTGCCGCACGACGCGCTGTGTGACGGGGTCGACTTCTGCGGAGACTTCACCGACGAATCGCATTGCAGTAAGTTATGTTCATTACTTAATATTTTACTGTATTGTTTTTCAGGAATTCTTTCTGGATTCTTTCATGTTAATGATAAATAAACCGTTCTGATTTTTGACTTATACCATAAATGCGTGAACTGTGTGCAGATATAAACGAATGTGTGGTGAACAACGGCGGGTGCGCGCACAACTGCACAGACCTGGCGGTGGGGCGCGCGTGCTGGTGCCGCGCGGGCTGGCGCGCCGCCGACACGGCCTGCGCGGACGTGGACGAGTGCGCGGAGGACCAGCCCTGCGACCAGCGCTGCAGGTACACCGACAATAATTGCTCACACGTCATCTTGCAGTAACAAGAGTTCAACTACAACAATTAATAATTGCTCACATGCATCTTGCAGTAACAAGAGTTCAACTACAACAATTAATAATTGCTCACATGCATCTTGCAGTAACAAGAGTTCAACTTGAAAAATAAAGATTACCTCAAATACGATTTTCTACCTAGCAAAAATTGAAAAGTATATGGTATGATTTTATTTTTAATTATATTTTGCAACAGTTTCTTAAATTGCTCATATTTTATAGAAACACAATTGGAAGCTTCGTCTGTTCGTGCGCTCCAGGATATCGTCTTATGGCAGACGGTGTGAGCTGTGTGCCTATTTCGTGTAAGTTAATTATTTAAATTTTCACATCTTTATTATTATCTTATTAATCATAATAATTCTTCTACGTAATAAAACATAGATTCATTGAATATTTTTCAATTATTGTCACTTGTTCGCACCAGTTAAAGTATTTTACTATTTAAATTTTCCATTGAAAGAAGTATTGAAATTATGATTTTACTTTGTGTAAAGTTTTATAAAAATGGTATTTTTTGTTTGTAGCAATAAAAGCATCGCTAATATTCACGAACCGCTACTACATCCGTCGCACGGCGATCCGCGACGACACCGACAACATCACGGGCGAGGCGAGCACGTCGCTGCTCGTGCACAACCTGACCAACGCGGTCGCCCTGGACGCCGAGTGGTCGCAGGGCTGCCTGTACTGGAGTGACGTCACGCGGCTGGGCAGCTCCATCAAGCGCGTGTGCCGCCCCGACGAGCTGCGGTCCGCTCCTCCAGAGATGCCCATAGCGCCGAATGCGGCCACTCGCCTGCCCGCGCTGGCGTCTGATGAGTACGCAGTGGTTGCGGGCGCGACGTTGCAGAACCCTGATGGATTGGCGGTCGATTGGGTCGCTGGGAATATTTACTGGTGTGATAAAGGTACATAATTGACTTATTTAAATTTTGTTTTTGCACTTATTATAATCATATACAGTAATCCAATATAGTTTGGAAGTTGTAATTGTAATGTTAAATCAATTAGAAGATGTGACTTTCAATGATTATAAAATTTTAACGGAAAGGCTTTGTAATTTATTCTGCGAAAACAAACCATTTATAATGATGTGTTGATCTTCTATAACTTTTATCTATATCTTTACATATAATAAATCTGTAGAAGGGTCAATTCTGTACATTGAAAAAATAAATAGCAGGGGGTGTTACTGGATCGATACCAAAGCCAAATATGTGATTAAAAAAATTTTAGTCTGTCTGTCTGTATGTGAAGACATAACGTGAAAACTAACGGTTCGATTTTGATGAAAATTGGTATAATAATACCTTATTATCCTGGGCATAAAATAAGATACTTTTTATCCTGGAAAAAAATGTAGAAAAAAAAATCTTAATTTGTCCGTTTTATCCATAGACGTTGTTCTGTAGAACCGCGAAACACGTTTCGTTACCCGAAGTGGATTCAGCGCCGTAACCTTAAAGCTTCGAAAGTCGGATTAGGCTTGAACCGTTTGCGGTATATGCCGATACACTCTATGCCTGTACACTCTATGCCGGTACACTCTATGCCGATACACTCTATTCCGGTACACTCTATGCCGATACACTCTATGCCAATGCACTCTATGCCCATGCACTCTATGCAGATACACTCTATGCCGGTACACTCTTTGTCGATACACTCTATGCCTTTACACTCTATGCAGTTACACTCTATGCCGGTGCACTCTATGCTGATGCACTCTATGCCAATACACTCTATGCCGATGCACTTTATGCAGTTACACTCTATGCAGTTATACTCTATGCTGTTAACACTATATACCGTAACACTCTATAAACACTGTTATTAATCTATACTGAAACTTTTTAATTTAATACTGGTAAATCTAGAGAGATGTATTCGGGAGAAAAACAAGTACATAAGTAACGTGTTTGAATTTTTTTATTCTATTACTGTATGCGTTATTCATCTTAAAAAAATACTATCATATTAATATTTATTTTGTATCATTGTATTATATTCATCAAAACCTAAATTAGATCAGCTAAAAGGTAACACCACATTAAATGACTGGGCGGTACGAAGTTTTCCGGGACAGCTAGTTAGTATTAAATGCGATTGAAATGATTTTCAATTGTGTCCCGTAAGCAATGTGACTCGCAGTAAGGGTGGGGGTGTGGTCGCAGGCACGGACACGATCGAGGCGGCGCGGCGGGACGGGCGGCACCGGCGCGTGGTGGTGCGCGGCGGGCTGCGCGAGCCGCGCGCGCTGGCGCTGCACCCGCGCGCCGGCCGGCTCTACTGGTCCGACTGGGGCGCGCGGCCGCACATCGCGCGCGCCGCCATGGACGGCTCGGCGCGCGAGCTGCTGCTCGGCGAGGGGCTCGGCTGGCCCAACGCGCTCACCGTCTCGCACGCCTCCGACGAGCTCTACTTCGCCGACGCGCGCGAGGACTACATCGCCGTCGCCGATCTGGACGGCAAGAACGTGCGGATACTCTTCTCTAGGAGTGAGTCGACGTTCATTCCTTTGACTATCGATTTTATAAATTAAGTTGTTATTATTATAGTAGAGCCATTTTAATAGGCAACATGTGACAGTTCAACAAAATTCGACCACGTACAGTGCCACAAACTTATCTGACCCGGTGGTAAAAACTGGAACTACGTGCCACCATTTTGAAATATCACATTTTCTCAGACTTTTCATACGGAATATTTTGATTCAATAAAAAGAAAGCGACATCAGTGACACCGTCACCGTTTATGGCACTATAACCTAGTAACGACGACATAGAATAATATATTATTTCGTTTTGTTAAAACTGCACATTTGCTTTTTTTCAATTACGATTACATATTTATAATAATAATAACCGATACAAGTAACTTTAAGATTTGATTTTACTTTGATTCCATATCGATTAATTCACTTTTTGGATGTTTTACACACTTTACCTTTCTTCGAAGATAAAATTTTGTGCCAAATTTTTGTACTTCATTAATTTGTACCACATTTCTTATACTGTTTTGTACAATGAAGTGTTATAAATAAATAAATAAATAAAATAAATAAAATTGATAGACGTCAAATGTTGCCTATTAAATTGGCTCGACTATAATTGCTGTAAATAATATTAATCTTTATCGATTGTAATGGGTCCATCAGTACTTTCGTCAAAAATTGTATTCTGTGTTGTATTCTATACTAACATTACAAAATCAAAATAAAAGAAAACTTTGAAGTAACCATGAATCAATATTACCAACTCTGCCGTTTCAGAGAACATGCCGTGGCTCCGCTTGCACCACGTGTTCGCGGTGGCGGTGTGGGGCGGGCGCGTGTATTGGAGCGACTGGGAGACGCGCGCCGTCGAGAGCTGCCGCCGCAGGCCCGACATGCGCTACAATGTGCGTACTGGTTAACGTTATTATACACACAGATAACAAATTACATGCAGACAAAGTTGTAAACGCAGATACAATTACAAATAAAAAAAAGAAAATATGTAAGAACACCAATACAAACACGGATACTAACGCAACACGTACGCCTATATAGACACCGATACAACTACATGTGGTTTTATTTCATAATTTTAGGACAGTTCAGTAGAGCCGCTGCACAGTGGCGGCGCGTGGCGATGCCGCACGGAGGTGCACGCGGTGCACAAACCCATGGATTTGCGGATATTGCATCCCGCCAGACAACCGCCTGTACCCGGTAAATCTATGTTATATTTTAGTTTGTTAAAGTACCTACTATATGGAAATTGTTGTTTCTCAATGTTGTTGAGAATAAGTCGAAACTTCAAAATCAGTGGAAATATTTTTGCTTATATATTTAACTTATGAACATTGCTTACAAACTAATTCAACAGCTATAGCAGAGGCAATTCGTAGTGATCCTTCGAGCCGGATCTTATTTTTTTGTTATTTCATTTTTAACCGTATTTCAAAATTGGGTTATAACAGAGGTGGTATAATTGAAATAATTGAATGTTTATATAAAGCTTAAGAAATATTATTACGAACTTTTATACGACGGAAAACTTTGAGTAGGGACGTTGAAACATTACTCGATTAATGTGTGATAGCGTTAGGATGAAAATTTATAGCAAGTTGTATGTGATTGTAGAGCTGACGCTAGCGTGCGAGCGGCTGAACTGCTCGGGCCTGTGCCTGCTGCGGCCCGACGGGGCCGGCGCCCGCGCCGTGTGCGCGTGCCCCGAGCACTGGGCGCTGCAGCCCGACGGCCGCTCGTGCCGCCCCAACTGCACGTCCGCGCACTTCGTGTGCCGCGCCGCGCTCAAGTGCATCCCCTTCTGGTGGCGCTGCGACACGCAGGTGAGCATTGTGTTTCAATTGACAACATTTCAAAATTTTAAACTACTTATTTTTTTATTTTAATGAAAACTGGATCAAAAATTATGATACATGTATTTTTTGCTTTTTCTAAATATCGAAGTTTTCGTTTTTATTTAATTTCTCTTAAAAAATATGCGATTAAAAAATGAAAAAATAATTTTTCTGTAATCGCAAGAGCAAAATAAAGAAACGGTATTTTTCTTTCATGGCCTTATAAAAAATGAAATGTTGTCAATTTTTATTTATGTACAAGTGAACATTTGTCGAAAACTGTTGTCCGGCACGACACAAGAATGCTTATTTTAGAAATTGACGATTTTTATATGATTGTAAAATGATTGTTATTTACAGGAACAATACAACCAAAAAAAAAAAACTTAATATGTGTTGTGAATTAATCAGATTCAAGTGTAATAAGTGATGTGCCGTTCCCCAGGACGACTGCGGCGACGGGTCGGACGAGCCGGCGTCGTGCCCGCCGTTCCGCTGCTCGCCGGGCCAGTTCCAGTGCGGCAACGGGCGCTGCGTGCACCCCGCGCACATCTGCGACGGCGTGCAGCAGTGCGGCGACGGCTCCGACGAGACCGACTGCGATCAGGTGCCTTTGTGAAGCATATTTTATATTATTCAACGTTTTGAACAAAACATTTCTTTGTAGTGCATTTAACATTACAGTCGACTTTACTTTATTTATCATAATTACACTAATTTTCATCGGATGCGATTTTAATGATTACACATAATACATAAAAAATATGAATGTAAGTATTGTGTGTGCGGCTGCAGTTCACGTGCCTGTCGGCGCAGTGGAAGTGCCGCGGCAACGCGACGGCGGGCGTGTCGGCGCGCTGCGTGGCGGCCGCGGCGCGCTGCAACGGGCGCAGCGACTGCCACGACGGGGACGACGAGCTGGACTGCCCGCCGCGCACCTGCCCGCCGCAGCACGTGAGCCCTCGCTTGCAGTCACCCGCACTCGCTCCGTTGTACTGTCCGCTGTAACGTGGCGCGTGTTGCAGTTCACGTGCGGCAACGGCGCGTGCGTGCCGTGGGTGTGGCTGTGCGACCAGGACTCGGACTGCGAGGACCGGTCGGACGAGGGCGCGGCGTGCGCGGCCCGCACGTGCGCGCGCGACGAGTTCCGCTGCGCGTCCGGCCGCTGCGTGCCGCGCGACTGGCTCTGCGACGGCGACCCCGACTGCCCCGACCGGGAGGACGAGGTGACGTGCTTTATAAAAAAATATTAATATTATACAGGGTGCAATCGTTAAGTGTGCACAGGCGATTTTTCCGTAAGTATTACAGATAACAAAAAACTTTAAACTGATATCGAAAGTACTTAACCTAATGAGTAAAATGGACGTAATAAATTTTTAAATAAATCGAGAAATATCAAAAAAATTACCTTTAAACCCTCCCATACATTACTTGTATTTAATATGAATATCCCATATACATTTAATATGAAAGATTTTAGCTTTCTTTTTCTTTTTCTGGTTTTCTGCTTTATTTACTTCGCAAATTTGAAATGGCATTTTCCACGCTTTCTCCGGATATTTTCCGGGAATTTTCCGGGATTATCCAGGCATTTTCCGGGGATTTTCCAGGCATTTCCGGACATTTTCACGAATTTTCCTACATTTTCCAGTCATTTCCCAGGCATTTTCCGGACATTTCCCAGACATTTTCCGGGGATTTTCTAGGCATTTTCCACGCTTTTCCCGGACATTTGCACGAATTTTCCGGGAATTTTCCGGGCATTTTCCGGATATTTTCCAGGCATTTCCCAGACATTTTCCGGACATATACCTGGAATTTTCCACGCTTTTCCCGGACATTTTCACGCATTTTCTGGATATTTTCGCGTGAAAATCCCCAGGATAATGTTGTGTAAAGCCTGGAAAATATCCGGAAAATGCCAGGGAAATCCTTGGAAAATCCCTGGAAAATGCCTGGGAAATGCCTGGGAAATTCCCGTAATATAACCGGAAAATGCCTGGGAAATGTCCGGAAAATGCCTGGGAAATGCCTGAAAAATATCCGGAAAATTCGTGAAAATTCCCGAAAAATGCAGAAAACCAAAAAAAAGAAAAAGAAAGCTAAAATCTTTCATATAGGATATTCATATTTCATACAAGTAATGTATGGGAGGGCTTAAAGATATTTTTTTTTATATTTCTCGATTTATTTTTAAAAATTTATTACGGCCATTTTACTCATTAGGTTAAGTACTTTCGATATCAGTTTAAAGTTTTTTGTTATCTGTAATACTTACGGAAAAATTGCCTGTGCACACTTAACGATAACACCCTGTATAATCACTTTCAGTAAAACATCATTCTTATATAAACTTGCTGTGTCCTGCCACAATTCACTGTGACATATCTTTGCAAAAAAAAGTTTAAAAACTCTTCGAAATCGTTTGTATACAATGGGTGAAAGATATTCCTTATTTCTAAATCTATCTTATTCACATTTCAAATTATACTTTATTCAGATTTCTTAATTATTATCGTAAGTTTGTATGAGCATCATAATTTTCATGTTATGTTTAGTTTAAAAATTCTATAAAATTTATTTAATGTTAATAATTGAATAAGAATAAGAATAAGAATAAGAATGTTTATTTAGCACCACATAATACAAACAGAAAAAAAAAATAACAAAAATAAACGAAAAATCAAAAAGAAAAAACAATAAAAAGGTAGGTACTTACGGCTGATCAGTGTGGTGCCAAAAAGGGTAGCTACTCAGCATGTGCTACACGTTATGTTGTGAAGCGCTGATTTTCAGTAGTCCCTTGTTGGAGTGCCAGTCAAAAGATGTGAAACAATAATACTTAAATAGAATACAGAATACCATAATTTTTGTGTACTTAAATATATTGTATAATATATAAATATATCTACTAATTAATAGAGTACATAGGAATTAATAATAATAATTATTTAAATGTAATATTATAATAACACAATTATACATATATTATGAATTACCATATAGAATAGACAAGGAATAAACAATAAATACAACAATCACGGTACGACTGTAATAACAATGCGACTAAGGCTGGTTACGAAACTCGGTAAGTAGCTGTTTTTTGAGACCATGTTTAAAACTTGATAAGGTCCTCGAGTTTCGCAATGGAGGTGGTAAATTATTCCAGCACTTAGTCGCATTATATTTAAAACTACCTTTAAAAATGGATGTATGGTGTTTCGGTACTGCCAGCTTGACGAAGGTCGCCCTAGTAGCCATGCCCTTCGCACCTCCCATCCATGTCAGCTTACTATAAAGATACGCTGGGGCTTTGCTACTAATCACATCGAAGAGAAGAGATGCAAGATGTAAACGCCTACGGTGGTCCATGTTGAGGATATTTGCATTTTTCAAGTAAGGTGAAATGTGTGTTCGAGCAGGAATATCCCAACAGAACCTAGCGCAGGCGTTTTGCACTCGTTGTATGGCTCTTTTTGTACGAGACAGGAGACGAGGACCGTACATTACATCCGCATAGTTAAGCTTTGACAGAACCAAAGACTCACACAGTCTCAGACGCAGACGAGGATTAAGATAGCTTCTTATTCGGTATAATAGTTTTAATCGGTAGAAGCAGTTTGCGATTGTTGTATTTATGAATTTTTCGAATCTTAGTGCTTCATCGAAAATGACACCTAGATTCCGAGCTTCACGCACACGTTCTAACGGGACTCCGTTTTTATGCAACAGCGACGTTTGTTGCTCAACCTTTTTAATAACTTGAGGAGTACCCAGTATCATAAATTTTGTTTTTTCTGCATTAAGTACTAATGCATTATTCGCTGACCATTTTGAAATACTGTCGAGATCGTCGTTCAATTTTTGAATGAAGTCGTGAGTTTTGTCAGGTTTAAAGGAGGTATATAACTGGACATCATCAGCGTAAATGTGGTAATGGCTGTACTTAATTTTCGATATTATATCAGCAGTGTACAAGACAAACAATACAGGTCCCAAAATAGAACCCTGAGGTACTCCTCTTTTCACTGGGCTACAGTGAGAAAGAGAAGTAGTACCGTCACTATTAGAGACCACCACAGTCTGCCTACGTTCACCAAGATAACTCTTAAACCAAGCAACAGATTCTGGGCTAAAGCCATAATAGACCAATTTTGACAAAAGTAGGTTAGTATCTATGGTGTCAAAAGCACGTGTAAAGTCTAAAAGGACCAAAAGCGTTCCCTTACCACAATAGGCTATTTGACAGTATAAAAAATATATTACTTTTTTGTGTAATCCATATATATATAAGGTTTTTGAAGCGATTTAAGTTAATAAATGATACAAATAATAACTTATTTATTTATAAATCGTCGAGAAAAAACATCATATTTTTTAAAATTACCACGTGACCGAAAACATCCATGATTGGCTGCATCTGTCATGACGTCACAGCGGCGTAAATAACAAGTGATCCCAACGTTTACTCACGTCGTTGCTAAATTTCGCTTTTGGTTTTGTTTCTTGTATAACTTATTTCTTGTGATTCGAGGTGTCTGTAATCAGTTTTCTGCTTTATGTGTTATTTTTGTTTGTCATGGAACCTAATTTTGAAAAAACAGACAGTCGAAATCTACCTAAAGTGGACGCTATAATGGTTGGCATGTTCTTTAAAAACAACCCAGATTTTTACGCTCCTCAATAATTGAAAAATGTGAAAACAGCTACGTAGGTAAGTTAATATTTCAATCGTCATTCATTACCTTTTTAGTTAAATATACCTACAAACATGAATCACAATAGCACAATAATTATGAAGTATACGTTTTTTAGGCTAAGCTCTTTGTTTTTCATTTCAGCCATCCAGTTTATAGGATTGACGTGTTTGTATTGATTATTTTCAATATCAATACAAACACGTCATCATCAATTTATAATATATAATATCATTATCTTACCTCAAGCAGGTAAGTAATGAGACGATTTATACTATGTATTGCAAATAAAATAAACTGCCATATATACATAAATAATATAATAATAAACTGCAATGTATTCAACACCATGCTTACATCGAAGTGGTCTTCACAAAAAAATATAACTGTTTTAATTGATATATCTAATATCACTTGGATTTCTGCGAGCTAACTGCAACCACTTTCTACGCATTTTTATATCTTTTGGAGCACATATAAATACCTAGTTTCAGGAACTACACACCTATAAGAACTCATTTTCTGGTTTTTAAACAGATTAACTTAATTATACTATAATTAAAACAAAAACGAACAATAAGTACTAGGAGCAAGTTGATGTTTACGCCGCTGTGACGTCACCATGGTCGCGAGCCGCCATATTCTTCAAAATTGTGTTTTGGCGGCATATTTGAATATCATGTTTTTATTTTCCATTTTCTCAATGAATAACTACAAAAAATTAAGAAACATGTGTTTTGTGTGTTCTATAAACGTATCTTAATAATTTGAGACAGTTATCAAAACCTTGTCAAATAGCCTATCCTGTTCGCATAAAATATTATCCAGCACATCCGTCAATGCCGTTACAGTACCTCTTCGCTTTCTGAAACCAGATTGAAGATCGGGCAGTATGTTATTGGATTCAAGATATTCCATAAGTTGGTTGTGTACAATCTTTTCAAGAATTTTGGAGCAACATGGCAAGATGCTGATAGGCCGTAAGTCTTTAACAGATGTAGGATTATTTTTCTTTGGGAGTGGTCGCACCAATGCACTCTGCCACATCGCCGGAAATGTACTATTTTTTATAGATACATTAATAATGTGCGTCAAGATAGGTAGTGTCTGTGATATTGTGAGGTTAATCATATCTAGAGATAAGTCATCAGTACCTACAAACTCAAAACTCAAACTCAAACATTCATTTATTCAATTAGACTACTATTTAGTAGCACTTTCGAATCGTCATTACATAATTATTTTAACATTTACCACCGATTCGGAAAGCAGTATCTATGGAGAAGAATCGGCAAGAAACTCCATAGTTGCTCTTTTAAAATCATGTCAATATTACATAATATGTAACTTATATCTAACTTATACATAATATATCATAATATGCCAAAGAACTGTCCTGTGGTTTTTACGCGACAACCCTCCATGGGTCTTTATCGTCCATATATTCCTGAATACTGTAGTACGCTCTCTGAACTAGTACATTTTTTATATAAGTTTTAAATTTAGAACTACTAAACTCTTTAATATTGAGAGGAATTCTATTGTATAAGCGTATACCTTGACCCATAAATGAATTTTTAACTTTAGCTAATCGGAAAAATGGCATTTCAATTCTATTCCTGTTCCTTGTGCCATAATCGTGTCTATCTCCTACTCTTGTGTGTAAGTCGGCGTTTTTGTGAACATGCAAAATATTATTAAATATATACTGTGATGGTACAGTAAGGATACCAGTATTCTTAAAATGATCTCTTAGTGAGTCCCGAGCACGTAAATTATATATAGAGCAAATGGCCCTTTTCTGTAAGATAAATATAGTTTCTATATCTGCAGCCTTGCCCCACAGTAGAATTCCATAGGACATAATGCTATGAAAGTAGCTGAAATAAACCAATCTAGCCGTATCTTCATCGGTGAGATGCCTTATTTTTCGGACTGCATATGCAGCTGAACTGAGCTTACCTGCAGCGGTGTTGACATGGGCTCCCCACTGTAGTTTCTCATCCAATGTTAACCCTAGAAATACAGTAGACTCAGTAGGATGCAATACCTCCCCTTTCAAGGTAATATCTCTGTTCAACTTTTTTACATTAGGAAGTAAAAATTCAACACAAGTGGTTTTTTTGGCATTTAATAATAAATTATTGGCAGTAAACCATTCAGATATGTGTAAAAGAGCACTGTTCACTTCGTCAACATTTGGGTCATGCCTATCCACATTAAAAATTAATGAGGTATCATCTGCAAACAGAACTATTTCACACCTATCCTGCAAATAATAGGGAAGATTATTGATATATACCAAGAACAAGAAGGGACCTAAAATGGACCCCTGTGGAATACCAATGTTAATTGACGCACCGCTAGAACGTTCTCCATTAACAACTACAGTCTGTATCCTATCATGCAGGTATGACGCTATGAGGTTCTGGGCTTTTCCTGTAATTCCGTAGTGATTAAGTTTACGTAACAAAGTACAATGTTCAACGCAGTCAAATGCCTTGGAGAGGTCACAAAATATCCCCAGAGCATTTTTTGAGTTTTCCCATGCTTTATAAATATGTGTTAGAAGTGCAACTCCAGCATCTGTGGTTGAGCGCCCCTTTGTGAAACCAAACTGTTTGGTGTGCAGTAAATTATTAGATGCAAAATGACTACTCAATTGGTTTAATATTAACTTCTCGAATACCTTACTTAATGTTGGTAAAATAGAGATAGGTCTATAATTGTTACAGTCTTCTTGATCGCCCTTCTTAAATAGAGGTATAACTTTACTAAGCTTTAGTAAATTAGGAAATGTACCATAGTCACAACACTTATTAAATATGAAAGCTAAATTTTTCGCAATATTTTCTATTATATTATTAACTAAATTTACGGACATTCCCCAAAGATCACAAGTATTTTTTAGATTAAGCGTCTTAAAGGCAGTAACAATATCACTAGCAGTTACGTGTCGTAATTCAAATAATGTACTGCACCCCGCAACATGGTCCCTCAAAAAGGTTTCTGCAAGTGCTGAAGACGAATTTAAACTATTAGTAATAGTAGCAGGGACACTACTGAAGAATTCTTCAAAAGCAAGCGCAACATCAGCACTTTTGTCAATAACCCTGTCATTATTTACAAGTTTTATGGTATTACTTGATTTGCTTGTACCCATTTCACCATTAATAATAGACCAAACTGTTTTAACTTTATTATCAGAGTCGCGTATTTTTTCTTTGATATACAAACGCTTTGCAGTAAAACAAACTTTTTTAAAAATTTTTGAGTAATTTCTAACATAACTACATACAGCTTGAGACTTGAGACTCTTTAATGCCTTTAGTACAGTTTCTTCGCTCACAGGCTTGAGTTCGAAAGAGGCATTGCTTATAAAGCGATGTTCGTTGAAATGAGCTAAATAAGATGTTGGTACGGCGTTATTGGTAGGGACATTTAGGAAATGAGTATTTATAGTATTGGCGTCACTGATATGTACTGGAAGTATAAAGTCATCTTTTAGTTTAACCTGTACATTATCTTTTAAATGGGTCCATAAGGCGCGTGGATTTTGTATGTTAGAATTTATGTATGTTTCAAAGTAAGCTGTTTTTTCACGATGAAGTGCAGATGCAACATATTTTTTTAAATCGATATAGTAGTTCTTGGCACTATCTGTTTTACAAATTTTAGCCCTGGCTTGAGCTTCGTCTCGTCTTTTCATCATTTGTTTAATATTATACGTCAACCAAGGTGGTTGTTTTAATTTGATGTATATATTTTTCCTAGGCGCGTGTAAATCAAAGATTTTTACCATACTACTTGTGAATAAGGTAACGATGTCGTTGACATTTGTTATTGATAATAAGTAGTTCCAATCAACTGCGATTAGTGATTTATTAAACTGATTATGATTTAAATCCCGCATCTAATTGACAATTTTAATTAATAAATGCAATAACAATCTAATGATTTCTTGCAGCGCGACTGTGCAGTGCGGTCGGTATGCGAGGCGACATACTTCCGCTGCGGCGACGCGCGCTGTATCCCGGGCCGCTGGAGATGTGACTTCGAGGAGGATTGCACTGACGGCTCTGATGAGCGAGATTGTACGCCCAGGAACTGCTCTGAATCTGAGTTTAGGTCTGTATTACTTGCATTGAAAAATGAAACAAAAAATGTTGTGTGGTTTTATGAAACCACGGTAAAAGTGAAACTGTTCGAACGGTTCCGAACACTGCTTTGTGTAGCGCATGTCGCGTGCCGAGTAGGTATACCTACTCGGCAGCCGCGATACACGCGACATGCGCTACACAGACCAAAAAGTTTGTGACGATGTAATAAAAGTTTCACTTTAAAATCTGAATGTGATTTCACATAAATTTGATTTAGTTCGAATCTCGTCTTGTGATTGAATTTTAACATTTATACTCATCAATTCATCGGTCATTCACTTATTTAGTCGTTCATTCGTTTACAAATTTATTCAAAAAATATGTGTATGGGTCATGTTGTGTGCAGATGCAACAACGGCGAGTGCATCCGCGGGTCGCTGCGCTGCTCGGGCGCGGCGGAGTGCAGCGCGGGCGAGGACGAGGCGGGCTGCGCGCCGCACTGCGCGGGCCCCGCGCGCGCCTGCCCCACCGGCGAGTGCCTGCCCAGGTACAACTACATTTTCATTATCGATAAATTATTATGATGTTATACAATCTTATATCTTCATTTTGTATTCAAAAGCTTTTATAACCTTTATCTTAGATCGAAAGGAGCTTTAACTATTTTTTTTAATGCAAAATAACTAACACACGTTTTTCAAGTATTTAGTTTTTTTTTTTTTTTTTAATTGGTCCACCAAACTGGACATAGCACTACAAAAATAATAGATATGGTTATTCTATGATACATCACAAGTAATAGGTGCTAGACCTTCTAGAGGTGAACACAGCCTGAAATAATGTACACGAATACATATAATTACATTATTACAATATTAACATAATTTAGAAAAATAACATTATGGAACAATTTAAATACAATATTTATGTAATTTTGGAAACTAATTTTTTAAATGAATTTAGGGATACGCTAAATATATCGACGTTATTACATACTATTTCGTTGTAAGCTGAACACATGCGGTGCAATGACGAGTGTTGAGCGTAGTTTGTACGACAAAAGGGAAGACTAAACGTTTTCATGTTAGTGGGACGGCTGAATGGCCTTGGTACATGTATGCTAATTTTTCCCAATAATTGAGAATTATCTATTTTACCATTTATAATTTTGTATAGAAACACGATATCAGAAAGGGTCCGTCTGCTTTCAAGCGATTTCATTTTAAAATGCATAAGTCTAGAAGAATAAGACGTTAGGTTACGGCAAAGGTTGTGAGCGAAAGTTAGGTGGTACAGGAATTGTTTCTGTATCCGTTCCAACCGCTGTATGTGTACGGCATAAGTAGGATTCCACACAGGGCTACAGTATTCGAGGAGAGATCGTACGTAGTAATTAAAAAGCAATACTGGTACTTCAGAGTCATTAAAGAATTTGGTCTGTCTAATGATGAATCCCGAAAGGCGTGCGGCCCTTGTTGCTACCGAGTCTATGTGCTCGCGAAAGTCGACTTTTCTGTCCACCACAACACCGAGATCGCGGATGTTCGTGACTTCATCGATTGGAATGTTATCAATAGAGTAAGTTACATGAAGTGGATTTCGTTTCCTTGTGAATTTCATATGATAACACTTAGATACGTTAAGGAACATGTTATTTTTTGCGCACCATAATGTAATGCTGTTGATATCGTTTTGTAATGCTAAAGTATCTTCATGGTTTTTTATTACCCTATACAATTTGAGATCGTCGGCGAACATTTGGTACTTAGACGTAATGTTGGCACCTAGGTCGTTAACGTATATATTATTGCTACTTGACAACAAACTGTTAAACATACACAACGTTGATAAATTATGTTCTGAAGTATATGAAGTATATGCAGCACGTACAAAGTATACTAAGTACGTATACTTATTAATTTGTACTTTTTATATTATTTGTGTTTCATTTGACTCCAAGCCTCTACCCATACTTCATCATGATGTAAAGTCTGACGACAACTATATGGTCACAGTGAGCGTTGGTGCGACGGCGAAGTGGACTGCGGGGACGGCGCGGACGAGTCGCAATGCTCGCACGAGTCGGAGTCCCGCGGCCCCAGCGAGCCCGCGTGCGGCGCGCGGCTGGCGTGCGGGGCGCGCTGCGAGCCGCCCGCCTGGCGCTGCGACGGGCGCCGCGACTGCCCGCGCGGGGCGGACGAGCGCCCCGACCTGTGCGCCAGCGTCGCCTGCCCGCCGCCCATGATCAGGTACTACACCGATATATCGACATATGATTATTTAATAAATTAATACAAGTGATAACTGCGTTAAAAACAACCGACTTCAAACTTGCACTTGCAAAATTTACAAATACCTACCTACAGACAAAAATGCTCATAAAATAAAAACTACTGGGCCTATCGGAATAAAATTTTTATGGGACCAATTCGACACCATCCCGCATCGAACAAAAAAAGAATCACGTAAATCGGTTCAGAAACCTCGGAGTAATCGGTGTACATACATAAAAAAAAAATATACCGGCCGAATTGATAACCTCCTCCTTTTTTTTGAAGTCGGTTAAAAAAAACAACAATGAAATAAAATACACTTCATATTAAGAATTTATAATAAATGTTACTGCATTAGAAGCACGTTAGAAGATAACTTTGATTTACTTCGTTCTTTTGACTACTGTTAAAATTAACTCACTTTTTAAATATAGATGCGGCGATGACACATGCGTTCCACCTAACTTGTTGTGCGACGGTAACGCGGACTGCAGTGATGGCAGTGATGAAAACAAACATCTATGTAAGTTTAATTTCAACACTATAGTCCTTTTCAGCTATGATGATTCCTGTGACACTTCATCGTGTTCCGGATTACGTATTTTATGTTTAAAACGCCAAAATAATTTTAGTGCATAATATTTTTATTTTATGGCGGCATTATTACCAAAAATATAAAAATGAAACATCTTAAGCTTATAAATCAAAAACAGTATTGTTTAGTTTAATATAATGAAAAATAAAATAAAATACACTAAAATATAATACCTACGCAATTCGTGTACATGAAATGGATCGTTGAAAAATCATAGAGTTGGAAAATCATATAATCGGCGCCCATCTTGTGATCGTTTGTCAATCGAGTCAATCGTCTGTACGAGTGCGTCAGCCTTCTATACAAGTTGCATTTTTATATTGATACTTTACGTGGTATTCTGTTATTGTTACTAATTGTTATTGTTGACTTTTTGTTGCTGTTGTTTGCTAAGTTTCCTTAGTTAATTGTTGGCGAAATGCCGAAAAAACTAATTTTGGTACTTTATTCAAATCGATTTCATTTCCATATAAAATATTATCGATTATCGGAAACAATTGATATGATTTCAGTAAAGACACGTGTCAAAAATCGATGTGTCACAGAAATCATCTTAGGTGGAAAGGACTATAATTATAACTTTTTATGTAAAGGCCACTATTTACCACCGTGTGTTAATTCAGGTCGTGACATGGAAGAAAAGATGTGCGGTGAAGATCAATACCTGTGTGAGGACGGTCGATGTGTCGCTTCTGATGAGGCGTGCACGCAAGGTATGAGTCCATGACATTGTATTTATTTGTTTTGTTATTCAAAAGTGAATATTGTAGGATATTCTTTAAAATGTGTTTATTTATTTTTTATTTATTTGTACTTAGAACGAGGTGACTGCACCTGGCGCTCGTGCCCTCAGCTGTGTATGCCCAAACACGCACACAATCATACGTGCAAGTAAGTTGCATTTGTTACATTAAGACATGTCATAAATGCCTTCATTGCTTTAATTGAGAAGGTATATAATGAAAAAATTACAATACAAAATTTTAAACACAGATGTGTACCTGGCTATCGACACCGACAACTAACCAATGGAAGCATCACCTGTGAAGCTCAAGGTGAGTTAATTCATTAAAGTTGTTATTCCTTCCGGAGCATATAAGTAGTAGATGTAATCAATGCACTATTGTTTAAAATAATTATATCGCTTTGCGTATCTTTAAAGACACAGAAATCAATGAAAGAACATAAAGAAACAGAAATAAACTTGTCATATTTATTTTCATATTATTATTATTTATTTTCATATATAATTGTTCATATTTAATTTCACCGCTTCAATTCCCATCGGCATGAACATATGAAACTTGTATTTGTGGAAGTTACATAACTAGAGAGTTACTACACAGGCGAGGAGGCGGGCGTGGCGGTGTGGTCGCGCGGCGCGCTGCGCCTGTGGGAGCTGCGCAAGCACGAGCACGCCAACGGCACCGACGGGCCGCAGGACGATGACGGGTACATTATCTCAATTATTAGCGCCTTCAGTAGTACATTTAAAATTATTCGCACAAAATATATTATGAAAGAAAGAATTAAATTTATTTTCATTCATGCTTGCTTGTAGTATATTTTGTTGAGCGGGCAATTGAGCTGATAGTTTTCCATTAAACATATCAATTATGTGTGACAAATTTTCACACATAACTTCACAATAGCTCAAAACATAAATTTGAAGTTTAACTTTATTTGCATGTCTATTTCTGAATAGTACTTCTGTTTTTATATTGAATATGGTCATTTCTATTTCAGCGTGGAGGTGACGTCCGTAGCAGTGTTCCCACTAGAGGGCGCGTGGTGGGCGTGGTGGGGCGACAGCGCGGGCCGCCTGCGCCGCTCGCGCCTGCGCACGCGCACGCCCACCAAACCGCCCGCTTCTAGCGAACCGCTGCCGCCGCTGCCGCTGCCTGATAGCGAGCTGCCGGCTGACAAAGTCGATACTATTGTGAGTTGAAAAGTTTCTTTATTTGAATACTCGACCCGTGCAACGTAGTGCTGTCAAAAGTATTATTTTATTTTTATTTTGCACAATTCTTAATTGATTCTTTTCATTATTGTAGCGTGATTTTACGTAGCTTGTAGCATATATCGATACTTTGCTATGTCTGACTTTTCTACACGTTATTTGATAAAAATGACATGACTTCAGCAAATCCTTAACTACAGTACTATCACTCCACAGGTGAAGGACGGCGGTATAATCCGCGGCGTGTGCATAGACGCGGTGTCGCAGCGCGTGTACTGGACGTCCGTCGCGAGCGCGGGCAGCAGCGCGGCGGGCGCCGTGGTGAGCGCGGCGCTGGACGGCCGCCGCCGGGTCACCGTGTGGCGCCGCGCCGGGGCCGAGCCCGACGATATCGTTGTGTCCCCAGATACTGCGTGAGTGCCTTTTGTACCTTATCAATTCTGAATGACACTGTTTATTTGTGTGCTTCTTAAGAAAAAGACTATTTTGATAATTATACGTAATATTAGCGGTCTACTACATCGCATAAAGTAAAATAATATGTGGTTAACACAGTTGGTATGTTAGAGCAAGCTTCAAGATTTAAAACATTATTTAGTTTTAATTATTGAATTCAATGGTTTAATTTGTTATTCAATTTGTTGTTGTACGTTTGCTACAGTGAACTATTCTGGTCTGAGCGCGGCGGAGAGCCGGGCGTGTACCGCGCATCTCTCGCAGGTGACAATGTGACGTGGCTGGTGCGTCGTCACGTGCGTCGCGTCACCGCACTGGCACTTGACGCGCCCGCTCGTCGGCTGTACTTCCTCGACCCGTACCGTGGCGTGTTGGAAAGTGTAGCGCTCGATGGATCAGATCGAGCCACACATGCTGTGTTCAAGCAGCGGACGAGTGACGGGAAGGAGGAGAGCAAAGGAGAAGGGGAGGTGGTGGTGTGGGGGCGGGCGTGCGCGCGCATGGCGGTGTGGGAGGACAGCGTGTGGTGCGCGAGCGCGCGCGGGCTGGCGCCAGTGCCGCGCCGCGCGCCAGAGCACGCGCACGTCACGCCCGCCGCACGCCACAGCGCGCCCGTCTCCGCGCTCGCTATACTGCACCCCGTGCTCTTCGCCCATCACGATGGTGAGTTCTAACTGTAATGACCTATTTTTTATTTAAAGTATTGAATTTTTTAATCTCTCTCTCCCTGGAATAATTATTTCATATCATTCAAATTTAGTGTTTATTGATTAATGATGGTTTTATTTTTTACAATGTTTAGCGATCAGTAACCCATGCGTTTTGGACAACGGTAAATCAGCGTGCGACAGCAGCGCTGTGTGCGTGCGGGGTCCGGGGAAACGATTCTCTTGCCTCTGCCCTGATGGTTTACAACCCACCTCATCAATACCTGATGTATGTATCACGAATAAATGTTTCGAGTTAATGTATTACAAAAATTGAGCAAAATATTAAATTTTTAAATTGTTAATATAGAAAAGCCGCGAATGCGTAATATCTTCAAACGCAGCAAGTTCAATGAACAAGACAACGTGCTCGCTGTACTGCGGTCCCGGCAAGTGCGTAATACGCGAGCCGACTGAACCAATTTCAACGAACGCCAACAACCCGTCTGAGGGGGACCCGAGTGTTGCGGCGGAGGCGTGCGCGTGCCCGGCGCTGTTCGCGGGCGCGCACTGCGAGCACTACCGCTGCGCCACGCACTGCAACCGCCGCGGCCGCTGCGAGCTCGCCGCGCACAGCGGGAACGACACATACACTAGTCTCGATACCACCCCACCGCCCTTGAAGGTGACTTATTGGCCAGTTGATTTTTTTTCGCGTGTATTTGTGTTAATGTTTTGCATTTTTGGTCTTATGGGTTTTCACATATTGAAATAACACAAATATTTATTATTTCCTTGCTATTTAATGTTAAAAAAAGCATAATAATTAGCGTGTCTTATAAAATGATCACTCGTCCCGCAGTGCTCGTGCTACGCGGGCTACTCGGGCGCGCGGTGCGAGGTGGAGGCGGACCCGTGCGGCGCCGCGCGGTGCGCGCACGGCGCCGCGTGCCGGCGGCTCTCGCACAGCGCGGCGTACTGCGTGTGTACTCCGCCTTATACTGGTATGTTATCGCATAATGTTTCAAAAAAAAAAAAAAATTATCACCTAGTATCTTGCGACCAATACTCGAAAAGTTTTGGCGTGATAAAAAAAATTCGCATATTAGACATTACAAGAATTACCAATTGATCGATTGATAAAAAAAAATTTGTAGGTCCACGATGTGAACAATGCACGGACCTGGGCAATGAAGATTGTATGTGCCTTGACAAATGTCTCAATGGGGTGAGTTCATTTTATATAATAGTTTTTTTTTATGTTATGGGGAGGCAAACGAGCGGGCGCACTGCCTGGTGGTAAGCAGGTTGCGTCGCCCATAGACCATAACAAAGGTTATGGTTGTTGCCTACCAGAGAGATACAGGAAGGATTAAGGGATTTGGAAGGAGTTAGGGAGAAAGGGGCGAGGATGGGAGGGATTAAGGATAGGAGAGGAAAGAATGGGTTGGGGATAGGAAGGGATGTGGGCCTCCGGACCCCGGAGTTTCTTGCATTAAATTTTACTTCTTAACTGTTTATAGTTAATTCGTCATAATTATTGCACAAATAACACTTAGACCTTGGAAACAACATTCAATTACCAACAATTTCCAATTAAATTGTCATAAATTATATAAGAAAATCCTTTAAAAGTTTAATAACATAATTGTTGTTCACTAGGGCATATGCCACGTAATAGAAGGCGCATGGATGTGCAAGTGCCCCGCGGGTTGGCACGGCGCACGGTGCCAGACACCTGGCGACCACGATCACGACCACGATCACGACCACGATCACGAACATGACCACGATCAGGACTCGCACGCTGGACGCGACTCACGACCTGACCACAGAAGCAACGCTATTGGAGGCGACGACCATGATTACAAACCACACAGTAAGTCAATCTCTCTCTTTACGCCCTACGTAGTATGAAATAGAATTACGTTTTCTTTGATAGTCATGAAGAACATCTCTACAACTATATAATACTACAAATGGCACAAAATAAAATCCAAAAAGTGAACTTAGCACACCAAGATACAATAGTTTTTAGGAAAATATATAATTTTGATTAATTCTAACCACTTACTAAAAGGTCACAACAGGTATTATTTGTTTTTTTTAATTAAATTTCTTGTTTCATTTAATGTGTCTTCATTATTTATTATCGTGTACAAAGATCAAAGCTCGGTTAGCAACTAAGGTCAAATGAAACAATTAAACAACGGTTCGACCAAACTTCCCCGCCGCAAGAGCGCAGGAAAAATCCTTGTCTAAAGCTATCGAGCAAAAAATTGTGTTTGTAGCTCTCTTGAGCTGGTATTCTAGGTTGTTGCATATATGTCGGTTCTTTTTTTTATGCTGAATGAAGGATGTTATAAAAAGATTTCATATTTACTATTTATATTGAACCTTTCCGAAGTTTTCCACTCTCTCAAATATTGGATTATATGATCCAAAGTATCTTCATAAATTTATTTTTGCACAACACAAGCAACAAACGTAAAGTTTTACTTATACCTACTTTAAGATACGTTGAATTTCTCAGAAATAAATGTTATCTTATTTCAAACATTAAGGAAACCGTCGAAAGGTTTCCTTATACCTACACCTGAGAAGAATCGTGGATTTTTAAATGACAGTTTTATTTTATAGTTAAAGGAAAATTTATAAATGCACATAGGTACTTTTATGTAATCAAAGCAATAAAGACATAAGGTAATTTTCTGATAAAATTTAAATCTTTAAAAAATATTCTGGTATCGATTTATTATTGATTGATAGGTAAGCCTACCGTCAGTCATTATTAAGTATTAAGGTATGCATAGCTTGATTTAAATAATATGTGTGTGTAATAGAATTACAGCATTATATTACATTTACATATTAATAAATACTGAACAAAACTGCACGTTGTTTTGTCTGAAAATTATCATTCCTATAAAACAATCAATTGAGCCAATAGAACGGAT
Organism: Colias croceus; assembly: GCF_905220415.1. NCBI lineage: Eukaryota > Metazoa > Arthropoda > Insecta > Lepidoptera > Pieridae > Colias > Colias croceus. Next base: position 8,646,717 of record NC_059558.1, on the reverse strand, counting down.
CCGTCGGCCATTGATTACATCATGAATATATTCATTGTTACTTGACATTAACGTTGTGTACATAACGATTTGTTATTTAGAATTGACGTCAAAGTATTCCCAGTATTAGCACATCTTAAATTATATGTATAGACAGATATTGAAGGATGTGTTTCGAGGAATTGTGAAGTACTGTACTAATTTCAATATAGATTTTGTCTATAAAATAGATAAAAAAAAGTTATCGCACAACTAAACAACATGAGAGCTTCCTGTCATGTTGTGAATATAGGATTTTTTACGACTGCACTAGAAAGTGGCTCACGTTTTTATTCCGTCTCTACTACTTCCCACTTCTGAAGTTGATCAAGCAACTACGACGCCCACAACCTCATCTTGTCTTATTGCTTGGATGGATTTAAATATTATTTATTAATATTTCAATAATTAAACAGCAATGATACAGATGATCTACATTCTAACTACATTAATTCAATGTGAATACACCAAGTTTTATAAAAAGCTGGAAAAAAGATAGCCCGCAAATGTACGATAAATGCAAGCTAAAAAGCTCAAGATCTCAATGTCGATAGGCAGCGCTCAGCACGAAGGTCGCGGCCTTCACCCCGCGATAGATACCGCGATACATTGCACTAGCTGGTACACGTGACGTTGCCCGCATTTACCATTCTGTTTTTCATTTTCGTTTTTATAAGTGGCCAAAATATAAATGTATAGACTACATTTTGACTTGCTTGGTATTAGAAATACTTTTTCTTAAATATATAGTTTAAAGATAAACAATATTTTATACTAATGAAGTGGCACAGCTCAGCTAGTTAGTAGTATTACAATTTATTTATTGCTAGATTGTTTTTTGTCGGCATATAAAACGACGTATATAAAAGTCGACGTGACTGACCGTTTAAATAGATAATAAATTAAACCAGTATTTTAACCATTTAAAGATTGCTATGATAACTTTATCAGTGTCATGGGAGAAGTAATTATACAAGACAATGGATCAACTTTTTTTTACTCATAATATACTTATATACATATGTATATACCTATATTTGATTAATAAATTAAAATAACTTGATACAAAAGCTATAACAAATTTAATAAAATCCCTAAAACCATATTTCCTCACATGTTAATAAATGTTATTTAACAGAAAGGGTACATCTAGTGTGTACTATGTACTTTAGTTACATAAGCTGACATTCAGTTTTAGGTTTTCTCAATAATTATAAAACACGAGGTCATTACTTCTGTTTTCCAAAATAAGCTAAAATTATTTTGTTTTAAGTTATTTTGTAGGTAGCAACCAAGGGCACGTGTGGGCTTAAGTTATTTTCATACCTATATATTCAAAGTATGGTATATTCAATGACAAGATGTTAGGTGTCCGGATCTTTTTCAAGTGGTATATTAGCAGGTAAAACCATTAACATGTTGAGCATAAGATGAAATGCACGTAAGTAATAATGTATCAAATGGATAACTGCATTTTTAAGAACGATAAAAAGTAAGTACATTTTACAAGGTTTGTTTGTGTAATGTGACGTCACATAAAGCACTAATTGCCGAAGGAAAAAATATAATAATTCCGCAATTAAAATATTAACGTAAACTATGTCAATGTTGAATGCAAGGATTGGAAGTGATTCCAATAAAAATTGTTTAAAATCATTTCGTATGACGTTCGTCTTTTGGACATCCTCGAATAGTGAATTATAAGACAACAAAAGAATAATAAATAATTGATAGAGATAAATAGGTTCTTTTCTAGTTTTTAATAGTTCATAGAAAATATTCGATATATTATACAAATTCGTACCAGTTTGACATGTTTTTCCAAGAGTGAGCAAATTCAGGATCTATCCTAACTTAGTGGGTGTGTGGCAATAAACGACGCTATGAGTGTCCTACAGAGTTGTAAGTTTCGCAAAGGTCACCGATTACATATTAACATATCAAGATTACTTCGCGAGTCTCTCGAGGTATCTAATGAGTCATCGAGCGGGAAAGCCTGACCTCGTTCAGGTGAAGTTTTAATTTAAAATCACGAGCGCCGGCTATACCCGCGGGTAACTCCACATTATTTCATTGTAATTTGTATTTGCTCTTACTTTACGTCACATCACTATTTTTTGCTGCCGTTAAACTTGTTTGAACATCTAATTTATTCAATAATGTTAAACGATTAATAATGATTCTCTCTTTTTATGTTTTTTTGGTTACACAACCAGGATTTATATAAAACATCCATGATGTTATGCATCATAAATATACAATGTTTTAAATATTATTAATGTATCATGTGCAAGTGAACTATAGAAACGTCTCTTTTTACTAATTGGTTAATAATATATGCACAGAGGTATTTATTCTTCGATAAATTGCAACGTAAAATTGGACAAGTGTATTTATCGCCGACATAATAATACACTTATTGTATTCCGACGTAGGTTTTGCTGGCAAATATACACGATGCTTGTTGTTTTACTACTATATATAAAACATGTTTTAAAAAATTCACAAATCCAATTGACATTCTGACACTTTAAATGTAGGTAATGCCCTTAAAATAAAATATACGAATAAAATTAAGCCGAGAAAGTTTTATGAAAGTTAATAATCTTTATAGGTATAGAGTAAGTATGTTTGTAAAGTTACCATAACGTAACTTTCTGCTCTGGTTATTTTTTAAATTGATTCAAAATTAACAGTTATTATTATAGCCTTGGTAAATAGTGCGTAGGTTTAATTACAGGAGCATCGCTCTTAGATTAAAAAAGTACAATGCAATAATAATGCTCTTAAAACGGTTTTCACGCCAAACCTTTCATGTGAACAATAATCACAGAGCTCTTAGTGACCTAAATCTTCAAACACAGGTAGAGCCGAGCCCGCAGCCAGGTTGTATCAGCAAAGTGCGGTGCTATTATAAACCTCGACTGTTGTCACGACAAAAGCAACATTCTGCCTTTCTCCACATTTACATCATATCTAGACAATCTATTCACAATTCAATTGCCAAGTTTACTTACAAAAGTCAATAGTTCGACAAACATAAATTATCATAGTATCGATTCCACTACCTATAATGTTTACCTACTATTTATCTGGGAAATCGCCGCCGTTCTGCATAAAAACCCAAACCTTCGGCCAATGTATCGTCATCACATTCGCTGCCAACGTCAACTTTTCCTCTTTATGTATTTCTATAAAACTTTATATTTATTGACCTCTACATTGATTTAGCGACCGGTTTGGGACTTCGTTATGACTTGAAGTTACGAAGTATGCGAACATTTTGAATAATTACATTAGTTGCATCAAATTGTTTGCATTTAATACCTGATTTAAACATGTGTAGGTAGGTATCACAAATTATGATATTACCTACGCGCTGTTTATATATTTAATGATTCGATAGCAGTACTCAAGGGATATAGAAGGTTAATTAATTTAAGTATTTCTATTTGCTTGTAAAGTAGAAAGTTTATTTCATATGAACTAATTTACATAATTTCTGATTAACAGAAGGTTCATTAATAAGAGAGAATTGAGAACATCCGTCGTTTGTGTAACGTTGGGAAAAATTACTTAAAAAGTTGGCGTAATTAACAAATGCTACCTATTGTTAGTGATGCAGTTTGCTGCGGGGAAGCAACCGAATTAATTATGGGCTAAAGAATTAATATCACAGATTACGCCGCGGTATTTCCTTCAATGTCTAGTTATTTTGGATCCTCTCGGTGCTTTAGTAGCCGGCGCTTGCTTCTGATGTGCGGACGTATTTGGAATTTTAAACGTTGGAAAATGATCGGTAGTGCCACGACAATTACATTGTAATCGTAACTTCTGAATATAATACACATCAAAATGTCATTACTAAATATTGTAGAGGTCATGAAGTATTTGTTGTTATGACATTGAGCATCGTGAATGCACCTGTTCGGATAGAATTGATACAGTGATTAAAATAAATGGGTCGCAGAAAAAGAAGCGGTGAGGTTTCAGCGATTTTTTTTTAATAATAAAGTGGTCTGTTGCACGCTATTTATCAGTTCTCGTATTAATTTTTAATGGTGGACTTTGCGATTGTATTATTATAAAAAAATATGAGTGATTTTTATGTATAATGATCGTTTAGTTGCGGATGTATATTTTAAGCTGGACACTTCGATCGTTTAAGATAATTGTGGATTTGTGTAGGAAGTGGAAGGGTCTGGGAATTGAATTTCCGGATATTTACGAAACAAAGCTCATAGTTCAATATGAACAAATATGTTCAATTGGTGACAAATCATTTACGATATGATACAAGTCGAAAGATAGTAGAACCATCTTAAACATGGTTTAGGATAATTTTTAAATACTAAAATAAATGATACCTTGATTCCAACGAAACACGTAAAACGCATCTATGTAAAATGGGAAATTTATTGGCTCGGACTATATTAAAAGAGACTTCCTGTTGTAGGGTTTGACAATCGGCCAGAAACATTGCAAATTTGTTTCACGAGGAGGCTTTAGGTGCAATGATAGTTAGAATACCAATAAAGATAACAGAAATACGGTTTTTTCATTCGAAAGTTATTTTGAATGATATGCAGGAAGTTACTAATTAACAACTTGCAGTATTTAGGCTTGTGTCAATAGGTTCGATTGACCATCGAGGACTTACTGCGGTGGATATTTGTTTAACTTCTAGGTATTTAGTGTTCACCTTGAATGAATTCATTCAATGGGTTGATTTAATTTATACTGGCAATTTAAATAATGTTATTTCATTAAGATGAATAATGTAAAGTAATGAAGGAGAAATTCTAAACTTCTAAAACATTTTTCTATATCAATGCTTGAAAAGTATATTTAAATGCATGCATCCACGTGTTTTTGAGAATATGTACTTATGTATTTTAATGGTATAGAGTCGGCATCCATCAGCTACATCAGCGACAAAAGTAACAAATCGTTTAATAATTTGAAGTACATACTTAACGGCAATGAATGTAATTCTGTTATTAATTTTTATTCATTTAAGCGTAACAACATATTTTCTATAATTTACTATTATGTTGGACTAGCCCGCGACTCCGTCCGCGCGGAAAAGTTAAGAAAAATTACGATTTTTTTTTTCTACGTTTTTTTCCGGGATAAAAAGTATCCTATTTTATGCCCAGGATAATAAGGTATAATTATACCAAGTTTCATCGAAATCGAACCGTTAGTTTTCATGTGATGCCTGAACATACAGACAGACAGACAGACAGACAGACAGACAGACAAAAAATTTTTTAATCACATATTTGGGCTTGGTATCGATCCAGTAACACCCCCTGCTATTTATTTTTTCAATATTTTCAATGTACAGAATTGACCCTTCTACAGATTTATTATATGTATAGATAATAATAGTAAAGCGGAAATAATAGCAAGTGTGTCTAATTTCACTTCATGCAAATTATATTTAATTAATTCGTTGAGATTATTAGTTTATTTTTTATTTATTTATTTATTTATTTTTTTATGATATAATGTACATTGATGCAATCATAAACTCATTCGAGTTACCACATGATATGGGCATAAAATTATGATTTCAACGGATTATCATTTCAACGAAACTATAATATATGAAGGATAATATACGAGTTAGCTACAGCAGAAGATTCGGTCAAACAAATCAATCATTTCAATATGCCACGACCTTTTAGTTTAATTACTTTACTATGTAGCTTTTAGCTAATCCTCATGAAGGTTGTAATCAGAAATATCCTTAGGAAATATCAGATACATAATATGTATTTCCAAACGAGAAGCAGTCTGAGATATTCTATTATAAAAACAAGTTATTACAATTTTTTCTGTTTATTAAATCATTTATGCAAATTTGTTTGTTTTTTAATCTGTTAAAATGTTTATTGAAGTTTCAAATACGAATCAATAGAAACATTTTGCATTGTATAAAATAGAATGCCCTAATTAATATGGTGATATGAATACCTTATATGGTGATGGATCTTAGCGTTCTAACAGACGAACGGCAAGTTGTGAACGGCAGAGGCTTCAATAACGGATACCGCCAAACGTCAAACGTTTGCAGTTTGCCATCAACGCAAACTATAGACATATTGACTGCTGCCGCCGACACTTCGATGACTGCCGTTGACATGTGGCGACGGCTAAAGTAGCCTCTGCCGTTCACTTCGTCTGTTAGAACTCTTAGTAATATGGTGATATAGTATGTTTGATATAGTAGAACAGCTGCAGGTGCCTAATTAATGATATTTCTTGTTTTATCTATTGAAAGCGTTATTTTCCGCCTTTTTTTTCCCACCCGCCTTTTTTTTAGAATGATCGCTCTGGTGCGTGGACCAAGTGCCTGCCCGGTGATATTTTCCCCTACATTATACTTGTGTTAACACTTGCAGAGGGCTCGCTGTGGTGCTCGGGCAAGTGCATGCACGGCGGGCGCTGCGTGGCGGTGCAGGGCGGGGCGGGCGCGGGCGCGTGCGCGTGCGCGGGCGCGTGGGGCGGGCCCGCGTGCGCTGCGTACGTGGGCCACGACCACGCCTGCCTCGCGCTCGCCTGCCCGCCGCCCGCCATCTGCGCCTGGCGACACACCGGTACGTGACACATACATACACATACAATATACAACTCACAATCATGTGCAACAATTGTCCGAAACAAAAGTCTGCCTGCGCGTCGTTTAGGCAGAGTTTTCTAATGAGCGATACAAAGGACTTTGAAAATTTCTGCCATGAGTTTAGATATTGATTCCAATGTATGTTTTAGACAACTCCACTCGTATATTTTTTGTCGACGTTTTAATAGGACAAAAATCCTATGTCCCCACATACAAGTATTTCAAAAACCAAGCATATGGTTTATGTATAATAAATGACAATTTCCAATATAATATAACAACACATTCATTTATTTAACTCGCAATTTTCAAGGTTAATAAATGAATTTTTCAAAACACGTTATTTAAATTAGAAGACAAAATTATGAGTAACTTCATCTTAGTAAATATAAATATTAAAAGCTAAAAATCTTCACTGTGAAGTAGGAAGCAATTTAGCGGTTCAAATATGAGTCTAAAAAAGTGATGTTGAAGGTAAAGCACGATGCAAGTGTGTGCGTGCAATTATTGTAATATGAGATGCACCTCAAGTTACGACATGAAATATTAAAATAGCTTCATAAAAAGTTAAAGGTTGAGGTCCCTAAATATCAAGGTCTAACTTCTTAGAAGACTTAAAAAAATAAGTAAATAATCATTGTGTTGCCAAAATTAGATCCTTGTTATATAGCCGAATTAAAAAATAAGTAAATAATCATTGTGTTCCCAAAATTAGATCCTTGTTATATAGCAGCCGAATTAAACGTAAATTTTGTGATAAAAAGTGTAACAGATTCTCATTATTACTTATTTATTCATCATTTTTAATTTTTCTTACAGTTATGTTGACTCACGTAAACAGGTTATCAAACATAATTACATACATGGTTTGCAGCTTTTTTAATAGGCTGTATTGTTTGTTAATGTAAACAATATAACAATGTGTTATAGATAGAGTTATTGTCATTGCAATTAATTGGTAAATTCTGACGTATAAATTTATTACCTGTTGCTAGTAATAATTTGTTTCGATCTCCCAGGAAAAGTCCTACTTCAAAAATGGTTACTACCTACGTCAAACGTACAAAAATAAGAGTAATCTAAATAAAATAACCAATATAAAACTGTTAATTTCAGATGACACATCGGAGCACGGCACGGCTTACTGCGCGTGCTTAGCGGGCGCGAGCTGCACCGCTCCGGGCGCAGCGGGCGGGGCCGCGGCGGAGAGCGGTGCGGGCGGCGCCTGGGCGGCCGGCTTGCTGGCTCTGCTTGGGATTGTAGCCGCCTTGCTGGGTGTGCTGTACCTGCTGCATAGGAGGAGACAGTGAGTGATTGGCATATTTGCGATGGGTTGACTTTATTGGGAGCTACGGTTGTTAAAATGTGATAAGATCGGGGTCCTGTGTTTAATTCACTGTGGATAATAAAAGAAGTCGATTTTATTTTATAAATATTAAAAACGGGCTTATAATGCCGAGGATTTCTATTATCTACGTTAAAGGTCATTACAATTATTCATTTATAGCTTAGTGAATGCAAAAAATAACAAAAGGCAACGGGGTTTCCCATAATGAGAATACCCAGAACTTTTGAAGTGTATATCCATGTCTCTTCAAATTCACTAAGATTTAAAATGACCTAAAAGTATTAAATATTTAGTACTTAATCATACGTTATTTAATTTCGCAGTGGTGCGTTCGTGCACGCCCGTCTGGCGGACAACGTGGAGATCAACAACCCCATGTACCTCGCCGGGGAAGACGAGGCGAGACATAACGACAGACATACGCACAATGTAACAATACTATTTCTTTTCGATTATTTATTACGACTATTTTTTTTTGCACTTATCAGAATAATTATTAATTTAATTTCAGAAAAAAAATTGTATCTTTTATGTAAAAAAAATGTGTTAAGATTTGTTTTAAATATTACAGAACGGAAGAAATCACTTCGCGAATCCAGTATACGAGAGCATGTATGAACCCCATCAGAATCCAGTTGAGGTAAACATCTCAATATATTATTACCCTTTGTAATGAGCCCAAAATAAAATCTCTTCACAAACGTACAGCAAATATATTCTATAGTCGACTTTTCAGTTGCCATAAAACTAGCCTATATTTTTGTCTATTTTGCTAAGCTCTATATTAGATCAATTGGTACCATTCCAGGAGGATGTAACGCTGCTAGAGCGCGGCGAGGGCTCCCCGCCCCCCGCGGAGGGCGCCGCGCTGCTCTGACACACAGACGAGCACTAGCGCACACACAAACACACACGTGCGCTGCTCTGACACACAGACGAGCACTAGCGCACACACAAACACACACGTGCGCTGCTCTGACACACAGACGAGCACTAGCGCACACACACACACACACGTGCGCTGCTCTGACACACAGACGAGCACTAGCGCACACACACACACACGTACGCTGCTCTGACACACAGACGAGCACTAGCGCACACACAAACACACACGTGCGCTGCTCTGACACACAGACGAGCACTAGCGCACACACACACACACACGTGCGCTGCTCTGACACACAGACGAGCACTAGCGCACACACACACACACACGTGCGCTGCTCTGACACACAGACGAGCACTAGCGCACACACACACACACGTGCGCTGCTCTGACACACAGACGAGCACTAGCGCACACACACACACACACACGTGCGCTGCTCTGACACACAGACGAGCACTAGCGCACACACACACGTGCGCTGCTCTGACACACAGACGAGCACTAGCGCACACACACACACACGTGCGCTGCTCTGACACACAGACGAGCACTAGCGCACACACACACACACACACACACACGTGCGCTGCTCTGACACACAGACGAGCACTAGCGCACACACACACACACACACGTGCGCTGCTCTGACACACAGACGAGCACTAGCGCACACACACACACGTGCGCTGCTCTGACACACAGACGAGCACTAGCGCACACACACACACACACGTGTAGACGCCTAGTGGACACATATATCTTCATATATCTCTATGTATTATAATAACATATCCCCATATATCCATATTTTATGAATCTCTTCGACCGGTTATCGGCGATAACCGTTACATTTTGAATGACTGATCTGTACTAACTTTCTCAATTCACTTTGGAGTTTTTCAGTGTTGATTAACGATATTATATAAGAATGACTAACGTTTATGAGCTCTCTTTTAGTGTATGTTACAAAATATAGACTAGGGACAAGTTCCTTATTACGCCGTTTTAATCGTGGTAAATAAATTGATTATAATTATTATTGTAAACTATACGTTTAAAGATGTACTCATTATGAATCAATTTTACTATATCGAATGTACATTTTAAGTGTGAATGTAAAATAATGTGAATTATTATGATATTAATTACATTTTATCATCGTGTAGCATAATTTTTTAGTGAATTTATTTAAATTTTATATTCCTAATACATATCTGAATCGACCACTATATTTTAGAATTGTAGTTATTACAAACCCCTTTGGCAGCTCTTAGTATAGATATTATCTTTAGTACACGGCACAATAATAGTTGACTAGAATTTATGGTTTTAGATTGAGAAATAGAGACAGTTGATTCGTTTTCTCAATGACCTTCGTAATCTTGTATAGTACAAAACATCAACATGCATCTAGTTTTAGCAAACGAGCTCATTTTTTGCCAAAATCTTGTATGTATTCTGTTTTCAGAATATTGCCATATCTCATAAGTACACTTATGTTTTGTACGGTGATATAGTGTTAGTTACTTAATTATGTTTGCAATTAACTATTTGTAGCAAATCCTCGCTAGGTTTAGTTTTCTGTATCCTTTTAAAAAGTACAACGAGGGATTCTCCCCAGGCCTATTCACAATACAAATTTTATTGTAAACGAAAACGGTACAAGTAGTGTTAGGTACATAATATTATATTCTCATAATATTCAAGTTAGAATCTCGTGATTATCTAATCGATCTCAGACCCTGGACCGATTTTAGTTGTATTAATATTAGTTTGATGAACAAAGCTATAGTTTAGCGTGTGCCATAACGTTGTTAATTTCGTTTATCGGTTGTTCCTGACTATGTAAGGTATTGGCTCTGTTCGATTGTTTTAGCTTTAACTCGGACAAAAGTATACGTTCTCGCTCAAACTTTTCGGATTTTGCAAAGTTTATTAACTGTTAAAAAAGTTTTAACAGTCCCAGGGCCATTGTCTTGGCAGCTATTTTTATTTGTTAAAATGTAATTACAAACAATTTTGAATTGTTTTTACAAGAGATCATAATAAAATGCGTTTTATTTACAAAATGATTTTTAGGACTAGGTTAGGAAAAAATTCGTGACGTCTCCATTTTCGTATGTGAAAAGAAATTATTTTAAATGTGTTACATTGTTATGAAAATGCACAAATTCAATCGAGCTCAAATTTTGTAAAAGTTTTACCGTAATTTGGAGCTTATCTAACACAATACAGTAGAGATATAGATAATAATATTTAGTTTGTAAGTGACCGTGATGCCCCAATGTGACTGTTGTCGACAGCTAATGGATAAACGAGACAAAAATAGATTTAGTGAAATAAATGAATTACATGTGACATTGGTATTTTATTTAAAAATCCCTATATACTATATACTACCCTATATACTACCCTACCTACCCTATATGCTAACATTTTGTATTGGAAAACAACTTTCGAGACAGTGCAGATTTTATTAGTGGTCATATTGATCTGGCATATGCATTCCTGCGAGTACACACAATCGTATATCACACTAGGTACACGTTTATCAAGTCAAAAATTTTCCTTCGGCCTCATGGCCTAGCATATGATGTCTAGTCTAACATAGTATAAAATTATATGTGCCTATATCTATATGTTAATACTAGCGTACCGCCCGCGGCTTCGCCCGCTTTCTCTAAAACGATTTGAGATTTAAACTATCCTATCTCTCAAGTTGGATCGAACTGCACATGGTGTGTGAATTTTATTATAATCGGTTAAGTGGTTTAGGAGTCCATTGAGGACAAACATTGTGACACGAGATTTATATCTATATGTTAATATAAACAAAACAATAGAATTATATGAATTGAAAGAATTAATATACTATAATGATTAAGCAGAACCTAAAACTACCAATAATATTTCCATACACTACATAACAAAAGATTTAGGTATTTGAAAGAGGCATTGTTCAAGCATTGTAAGGAATAACCACCTACTTATTACATTAGATCTATTGACCGATGATTAAATTAAAATAGCCCATGTTCTCGATCGCATTCCCATATTTTGAAGTACTACCTACTTAGTACACTATAGAATACTATTACCGTACATTTACATCAAACGAGCGAATGCTCATTATAACCCCACTATGTCCAAATTCTTTTAGCGTAAACACTAAACAGGCGTAAGCCATTCTTTGTTCTTAATTCGTCCGAAAATATTCCATGCAATGTTCTCATACTGAACAACACTGAATACGAGTTTTCGTTTACACTAAAAGATCACTAAAGAATGCTGTTTCCTTTTGCTCTAGGTCTTTGTTCGTTTGATAAATCAAATGCAATATATTTGATACAAACCCGACTACATAATTTATGTAGGCTACGTCGCGTCGCGTCACTACCATATGCAGATGATTGCAACGCCACTTCATAAATCAAAATCCTGAGTCAAAATCCGTCTCCAGTTTGAGCTGTGCGGCTTGACAAATAAACATACATGAGTAATACATACACTCGAAAAACGTACATATGACTAGGTAAAAAAATGGGAAATTTTTCAATATCTGACAACATAATACGCACACAAATGATCGTGAACGTACAGTGCAGCGGCCAGCTATCAGCATAATACCTAGCTATAGGGAAGTGTCTCTTGAGCGTTCAGCTTAGTTCGGCACCGCTCCATCTGCTTTTTATTTTATTGTATTTTATCTGGAACCTTTTAAGTAGGTGATAAACGTACGAACTTAATAATATACGCAGCTTGCAAGATCGCGAACACGGCTCGGTCGTTGGTGTCATACGTGAAGATTACTCACCCTGTATTGAAACAGACGTCGACAGAAGATGCGTTCTTAGGAATTGTATATTTTTTATGTTCCAAATAAACCTTGCCCAACCTTACTGAATGCCCAGGTCTTTAGAATTGTTTTATTGACTTTATCAATATCTCTTTCCACCTATCATAAAAACATGCTTGAAATTTTATTTTTATTTTTTTCGTCACTGTATCGATGCTTCTAATTTTCCAACCTAAACCTCAAGTCATAGTATTACAATAATATTTCCTAGGGGCTATCGTAATACTGTGCTCAAGTACCTACTAGAAGCGATGTGTGACCTACCTAGTACCTACTTGCCAATTACTATTACACAATTTTTTTCTGTAGACTAAAATGCGCAAGTGCCGCTTTCAAGAGTAGGCAATTATTTATGCCTAAAGTTGACTTTTGTTAGGGAGTGAACCTTCTGTACATAGGTAGTATTATTATAAAAAAATGTGTGCGTGTACTTAGAGTACACACGAAGAAGTGAAATTTCTTCATGACCATATTTTTCAAAAATAATTTACTAGAGGTATGGAACTATACAGAAATACGTCGAATCACGCGTGGTAGGGATAAAAAAAAGATGGCGCGTAACGAAAAAATGTTACACTAAATTTTTTTCCAGCCCCGATAAAGAAGTTTCACTTCAATAATATTATATTCTGTGCTACCGGGTAGAATATTACTCAACTATGCCACGCTTGTCTTTTCTGTATTGTAGTTAACTTCATATTTTCCCTAACCGTACCTTTAACATGTTTGTTATTGCCAAAGTAACATGGTGCAACCCAGCCTTATAGTTTTAATTTTGTTTAATTTAGCCTTATACGTTTCTGTCTGAATTAATTGAATATAACAAAGAGGTCACGGTAGTGCGTTGGTGTCAAGGTAACTAATGGGCTGATCTCAGAATCCACTGAACTTATTTTAAAAATTCGTACAACAAACGAGAGTAAAATTATTATTTGAGATATATTTTGACTATGTTTTTTTATGGTAGGTCAACTAACGGGTCCGCCAAATAAAATTTTTTTTTTAAAATGCTATTAAAAAAAAAACTACTAAATATTTTTTCAAATTTCTTTTTTTATTTGAAAGTACAATCCTTCCGGTTAATGATGGAATATAATTTCATTCAAATGGCTGCCTCGGCTAGCCATGCGTAGCCTACACGATCGGTCCAATTTTTGAGTACATTATCGATTGTGTGCAGCTGTATTTCACTAATGGCTTCACGAATATTGTCCTTTAAAGCGTCAATTGTCTCTGTCGTAGAAAGCAAGCGGCTAAAAGTCAATTTGTTGTCATTTTCGGGATATCGATTAAAATTAAAACACAAAATTAAATATAATCTTATATATTATTCTATCATTATTTAATATACATTACATTACATTTGAAACTTACAGTGCATTGCCTTATTCGAATTCATTTAGTATTTTTACATGACTGCCTAAAATAGCGTGTGATGTAATTTAGTAAGAATTTAATAGAAGTGTTTTTTTATTCCTAATCATTATTAAATAATTATCTTTTTTCAACTATAAAGGACTCTATGACACATACAATACAGTCGAAAATGACATATACATATTATGTTGATTTATTTTTTATATATTGAATTTAGTAGAAATCGTCTTCACAGGGCGCGGCTCTCGTGGTATTCTTAACTTGATCTTGTGAGAGATACATCTCTACGATTTGTTGCGCCGTCGTCGCCTGCTCCGGAGTCTTGTCTTCTCGCACGCGGATGAATCTGGAATATTGAAAATTATTTTATTAATTTACGAAAAAAAATTGTCTCATCAATATACATTATATCGCTGAAATATGTAATAATTAGTTACAAAAATACGAATAAAGTAATGTGGGGCGCTTAGTTGCGTGTATAGTTCTTGAGTGAGGCGGAGCGCTGAGTGTGTTTGTATGCGACGAGTGTTTCTGTATTTTGTGAGTGTTTCTGTATTTTATGAATGTTTATGTATTTTATGAGTGTTTCTGTATTTTATGAGTGTTTCCGTATTTTATGAGTGTGTCTGTACGCGATGAGTGTTTCTGTATTTTATGAGTGTTTCCGTATTTTATGAGTGAGTGTACGCGATGAGTGTTTCTGTATTTTATGAGTGTTTCCGTATTTTATGAGTGAGTCTGTACGCGATGAGTGTTTCTGATTTTATGAGTGTTTCCGTATTTTATGAGTGTGTCTGTACGCGATGAGTGTTTCTGTATTTTATGAGTGTTTCCGTATTTTATGAGTGAGTCTGTACGCGATGAGTGTTTCTGTATTTTATGAATGTTTCTGTATTAAATGAGTGTTTCTGTATTTTATGAGTGTTTCCGTATTTTATAAGTAAGTCTGTACGCGATGAGTGTTTCTGTATTTTATGAGTGTTTCCGTATTTTATGAGTGAGTCTGTACGCGATGAGTGTTTCTGTATTTTATGAATGTTTCTGTATTTTATGAGTGTTTCTGTATTTTATTAGTGTTTCCGTATTTTATGAGTGTGTCTGTATTTTATGCGTGTTAGTGCGCACCTGGGGAAGCGCAGCGACACGCCGCGGTCCCGCTCGAGGCGGCCGAGCGCGGCGCGGTGCGCGGGCGACAGCGACAGGTCCGCGCACCGCACCTCCCACACCGCTGCCGGCTCCAGCCACACGTCCGGCTGTACGCTGCTCGAGTAGCTGCACTCACACACAACAAAAATATTAAACACAAAAAAAAATTGGTTGTCTGTAAAGTCGGTTTACTGACGATAGTTGAACGTGACAACGTCCGATTGTGCTTCGTCGTTCGTTCCGCGCTCTCGCTCGCACTTCAAGCCTTACATAGAACGCCTCAGAGCGAGGTAACGCCGCATGAGTCATGTTTTTTCGTGCGTGCAGGCGGCTCTATCAAATTATAAGACGTTGTCACGTCAAAAAGTATATCAAAAGTACAACACAAAAAGTACGCGTACGCACCTGTAGTAACTAGGCGGAGCGGAGATAACGTGTGGCTTTAACGCTTCGGTGAAAGCAGTCAGCTGCTCGTCGCTAAACCCAGTGCCGATCTTGCACAATGTCTGGTAGCAGTCCGCACTGGGTTCTCTTGCAGCGAGCAGGAAGCCCCCGAAGCGTCCCGCACGTTTTCCGCGGCCCTCGTACGCGCCGATCACCACCGCGTCGATACTGTCCCCGCAACCCTCTAGGTAGTCCTTTTTCAACTGGAAAAAGGATATTCATTTATACACAGGTAGAGCACAGCATTTTAAAATTAAAACGAGGAAACAAAGTAGAAAATAATGAATATTTTAATAATGTGATATGTAAAAAACATTAGTGTTGAACAACAATATTTTTAGTTACATGTGCGTGTCCAGAAAATTTGTCCAGAAATTCACGTAATATGTACCACCAAATAAAACAACTTCCAAAACGCATATGATATTCCTTACCTTGAGCCAATTATGAGAGCGCCTTGCTATGTCATACCGGGCTTTATCCCCGGTGAGAGCTTTCACCATGAGCCCCTCGCACGAGCCGCGCAATGCTTCCGCTAGCTCAAGCTCCACTTCCTCCGTGTTGGAGCAGTCTCTGCCGCGCGCTAGCTGCCATGTGCCTTAAGAGTAGCATCTTTGTATTAGGTTACCCTTGTTAAGTAATTTGATGAAAAAAAAAAAAAAAATATTTGTAGTATACTGTTTTTGTTTTATTAATTATCCATCGCAACCTTCTATAACATGAAAATGAATCGCTAAATGTGTTGGTATGCGTAAGAGGTAGCGCGCACGAGCAACTTTCTCTCCGCAACTATTTTGTCTCTCCACCCATGGGCTAGTATGAAAGTGCGCGCAGTAGCGACGCAACTCTCCATACAATTGATGGGAGAGACAAAATAGTTGCGGAGATAAATTTGCTCGTGCGCGCTAGCTCTAAAACTCGAAAACAACTGAACCAATTTTGTTAATTACATTTTCATAATATAGGAATAATGGACGGTTATTATGGAGAGAAAACGTAAACATGACCGCTAGTTATTATTAATAGATGAAAAGTTTATTTATATGAACGCACTAATCTCAGAAACTAGTGGACCGATTTCAAACATTATTTTACAGTTGGACGTGTCACAGACATGACATGACCTGTATTATACAGTGTGGAAATTATGAATGGATAGCCTATAGAAGAAGTACTTAAAAACTGGTCATAGAAAATCTTACTGATAGGAAATATTTGTTTATTTTTAAAAGAAAAAAACCATTTTTCTTTTTCCGAAAATTCACTTCCTATGTCCGTTCCTTGGTTTTAATTTGTTATAATCGCCTCTGCTTACAAAAACATAACTTTTATAAAAATGTCTCTCTTCAAAAAAAAAACCCTGAAAGTTCTACCCAACAAAAAAACCCCAGTTACTAAACAAATAAAACAACCTACATACCCTCAACCTCATTAAAGTTATCCCTCAGCAACTGCCTCCTCTCCTGTAGCGGCAGTTTGACGAGCGCCTGTCCGTTGTAGTACAACAGATCGAACACGAATATACACACTTGTACCTTGATCTCTGACTCTTGCGCATCTTTGCGTTTGCGGGTTGATAAAATCTGTAATAATGGAGATTTAGCTTTAAAATCAATCATATTACGAGATATTATTCATTTAAATTTCGAGGAAAAAGGAGTAACCTAGCTAAGGTTACCTACACTACATTCGATACTCAAAAACGGTACTGTAACTCGCACGTCAAAGTGAGATGGCATTATCAACTGTCATGAGCGAAAAAGAGACCACTGGTGTAAATTCTGGCTAATTAGCTATATTGAGATGTGTCACTGTCAGAGCCCTAAATAACCTTTTTAGCTTTTTTTCTTATATTATCATTGTTTAAAAAAAAGTTAGGATTTGCATCGGATTTATTAAGATGGCTGTCCTAATCATGAGTCAGGTAGTACACACTTACACTACTAAAGTCATAGTAATATAAATGAAATAATTATTTACCTGGAAGGGCAGAATTTGTTTTTTCTCAACATCGTACGCCACCGCCTCGCAGTCCAACACGCAACTTTTTACTGTGTCTTTCAGTAGCGAGGGCAAACGGCCAATTACATCCGGGTATTTACTGAAATACAAATTACCTATAATGATAATTGTTAGTGATATTCCGATATTATTTAAAAGCTATACAGGGTTAGTTTTTAATGACCGGCCAAATTTTCAGAAATGGTTCAGAATCGATAACATTTTCGATCTAATGAAAAAAAAAAAGTTTTTTTTTAAATTAGATTTCATTCCTGTCCGCCACTAAAAAGCGAACGTGTGGACATTACAAAAGCACAATTCAGTTCAAAAACCTAGATAGGTAGAAGTTAGCACACACATAAATTTGGCGATGCGCGCACGCACACAAGTGCATTGATTCTGGCGGCTCGCACGAGCGAGGTCGTTGAACTTATCGCGTGTTTACGATTTAGGAAATTTTTAAGACATTTTCAAATGAATGCTATTATTTTTTTTTATTCGACAATTATATTTCAAACAAAATACAGTAAAACCCGTTTAAGACGATTTTCCAGGGACTCAACCAAAAACGCGTCTTAAGCGGGAAAGCGTAATAAGCGGGAAATAAAAAACGGACTTACTACGTTTAATATTATGTATTAATATTTAATATTTATTATGGTTTTCGGATGTAGTATATTGTACATTTAAACATTATGTACGTTATACAAAATCACGTTATTATAATATACAGTGTGGAAATTTTCGATGGGCCCTGGAGGGAAAGTACTTGAAGTACTTACTAATGATAGCAAATTTTGCTGAAAGAAACATTCCTTTATTTTTAAAAATGAATTTTACTGCATTCAAAGATGTTCGAAAAATCACTTGCATCGACCGGGAATCGAACTATCCGAAAATAATTTTTGTTGTCGTCGCTTTTGATTTAAAGAAGTTACATCGCGTCTTAAATCATTAACCGCTGATAATGCCTGGGCGTATGTCAATATCGAAGTTGACTCATCTTCTTTTTGATCATTACCACTTTGAGCCTCTTCTTGTGTGTTATTCACACTCTCAATAAGATGTTCAATAGATTGAATTTCTTATGATGATACATTATCATCAATGAATATCCAAGAAACCACAGCAGTCATCGCGTCAGTTCAGTCAGTCGGGTTTGAGTCGGCCGCTGTCGCAGGGGTTAATGTGTTGGCCGTTAGAGCGTATTAAACGGGATGGCGATCGTATTAAGCGTTAAATAATGTATGAAAACATGTCTCAAGTTGCAGGGACTGATGCAAAATGGTATTATACGAGAAATCGTATTAAGCGTGATCGTATTAAACGGGTTCTACTGTATGTACCTTTGGTTTAATATCTAGATCTTAATTTTAAATTTTGGCTGGTCATTGAAAACTAACCCTGTATAGAAATAAAAATATAAAAATTGAATAGTCGTTGAATTACACATAATTTTAAACCAAATATAATTCCATCCGGCTCGAAGGACCATTGTATTAGTGTAATTGAACTGAACTTATTAGATATAATATACGGGGTGGCCCAGAAAGACCGAAGTGGTGTGAATTCCTTATAACTTTTTTATTATAATTTTTTTTTTCTTTTCTTTTCAGTATTTTGTAAAGAAGACTTGGATAATTTATAATGGAGCAATACACAATTGAACAACGTGCCCAAATTGTTGAAATTTACTTTTCAAATCAACGGTCCATTGTGTTGACTCAGCGTGCATACCGTCGTCAATTTAATGTGCGGGTTGCACCCTCTCAGTCAACAATAAACCGTCTGGTTGCAAATTTTCGAGAACGAGGAGCAGTAAGGAACCTTCCTGGTCCCGGCAGACACCGAACTGTTCACACGGCTGACAATATTCAAGTGGTACAGGAGAGTATTCGGGAGGATCCAGAAACATCAACCAGGAGACGTTCGTCACAACTGGGCCTCTCAAGAACGTCGCTGCAGCGAATTTTGCACACCATAGGATTGTTTCCATACAAAATTCAACTTGTCCAAGAATTGAAACCAACAGATTACCAGCAACGACTTGACTATGCAATTTATTTCCAGCAAAAAGCACAAGAGAATCCAAATTTTATTCATAACTTAATAATGAGTGACGAAGCCCATTTTCAATTAAATGGGTTCGTTAACAAGCAAAACTGTAGGATATGGGCTACGGAAAACCCGAGAGTACTTCATCAACGACAATTGCACCCAGTTAAGTGTACCGTTTGGTGCGGTGTTTCTTCAGAAAGGATCATTGGCCCATTTTTTTTTGAAAATGAACAAGGTGTCGCCATTTCCGTCAATGGTGATCGATATCGGGCCATGTTGCAAAATTTTGTAAGGCCAGCCGTGGAAAACCATCCGCAAATATGGTTCCAACAGGATGGAGCCACAGCGCACACTGCGAGGGCCACAATGACTCTTTTACGCGACATCTTTGGTGAAAGAATAATTTCTCGTAACAGCAATTTTAATTGGCCTCCGCGTTCCCCGGATTTAACCGCTCCAGACTGTTTTCTTTGGGGCTATTTAAAAGGAAAAGTTTATGTTAATAAGCCTAGGACTATTGAGGAGTTAAAAACCAATATTCGAGAAGAAATTAACAACATACCACCGGAAGTTTTGCGAAAGGTCATGGAAAATGTGTTGGAAAGAGCACATTTGTGCGAAGCAGAATATGGCCACCACTTGCGGGATATCATTTTTAATAACTAATCCAAAAATATTCCCCATAAATTTAATGTATTTAAAAAAAAAAAATTAAAAAAATATCTCTTAAATAAAAAGTTATAAGCAATTCACACCACTTCGGTCTTTCTGGGCCACCTTGTATAAACAAATCAGCCATAATAACGTTTCGCCGCTTTATTTATTGCTATGGAATGAAATACTTACGTAGCTAATTCTCCTGATCCCGAACTATGGTGTCTCATGGGCCATCATGGGTTGGGCGAGTAGAGGTAATCACAATAGTGTAGAGGGGCTAAATGGCTATGATTGGTAGATATTGTGGATGTTTTTTCATTATTTATAGAATAATCGACCGCGAAAGAACGATATACTCACGTAGTGTTGTTCTCCTGGTTCCTGCTGAAGATGGCCGCTTTATCTAATTGCGGCGTCTCTTCGCCGGGCACGTGTATCTGTGCGCGCTCACCGTCGTACTTCCATTCGCACGTGAATAACTCGTTCTCGAACCTGGAATGGGATATTTTGTTAGTGTAAAGCATTGATAGGTATTTGTGAAAAATAGTTGTGCTGATAAAAGTACCCATAATTTCCGCTATACGAAATAAGAGAAAAAATATGATCAAAATCGCCTTGTTCTAAGAATAAACAAATGTTTTTCAATGTAATTAGATTGAAACAAAATATGTAGCGTTAAATATCACTTTTCTTTCCTGCAAGAGAACAAAATTTTACATTTTATTACCACCCAAAAACTCGGGTATATATGTATAGCCCATCCCACTCACCGAGTAAACAAATCGGCCACAGCTCGCGTGGGGTGCGCCAACATGGGCTTGAGCGGCACTCCGGGCGTGAGACGGCAATGCTTGGGCAGTTCCTCCACACCGTGCTGCAGTAACGCCGCTACGAGCGTGTCGTAGTTCGGACACTCGCAGTACGTTGTTTTTATTGTTAGTGCGTACTCGTCTACCCGCGCCTGTGTGATAAGTCAACCTTGATTTGATATTTTTGGTTTTATGGCATTCAAATGCTATAAAAAATATTTTTTTTTTAAAAGTTCGTCGTGTTAGTAGTGTCGTGTGTGAAGTGTGTCGTGTTCGAAGTGTCGTGTGTGAAGTGTCGTGTGTGAAGTGTCGTGTGTGAAGTGTGTCGTGTTCGAAGTGTCGTGTGTGAGGTGTCTCGTGTGTGAAGTGTGTCGTGTTCGAAGTGTCATGTTTGAAGTGTCGTGTGTGAAGTGTCGTGTGTGAAGTGTGTCGTGTGAAGTTTGTCGTGTTCGAAGTGTCGTGTTTGAAGTGTCGTGTTTGAAGTGTCGTGTGTGCAGTGTCGTGTGTGAAGTGTGTCGTCTTCGAAGTGTCGTGTTCGAAGTGTCGTGTGTGAAGTGTGTCGTGTGTGAAGTGTCGTGTTTGAAGTGTCGTGTGTGAAGAGTGTCGTGTTTGAAGTGTCGTGTTCGAAGTGTCGTGTGTCGTGTTCGAACTGTCGTGAAGTGTCGTGATTGAGTGTCGTGTGTGAAGCGTCGTGATTGAGTGTCGTGTGTGAAGTGTCGTGTGTGAAGTGTCGTGTGTGAAGTGTCGTGTGTGAAGTGTCGTGTTTGAGTGTCGTGTGTGAAGTGTCTGGATGGAGTGTCGTGTGTGAAGTGTCGTGATTGAGTGTCGTGTGTGAAGTTTCGTGTGTGAAGTGTCGTGTGTGAAGTGTCGTGTGTGAAGTGTCGTGTGTGAAGTGTCTGGATGGAGTGTCATGTGTGAAGTGTCGTGATTGAGTGTCGTGTGTGAAGCGTCGTGATTGAGTGTCGTGTGTGAAGTGTCGTGTGTGAAGTGTCGTGTTTGAGTGTCGTGTGTGAAGTGTCGTGTTTGAGTGTCGTGTTTGAGTGTCGTGTGTGAAGTGTCGTGTGTGAAGTGTCGTGTTCGAAGTGTCGTGTGTGAAGTGTCGTGTTTGAGTGTCGTGTGTGAAGTGTCTGGATGGAGTGTCGTGTGTGAAGTGTCGTGTTTGAGTGTCGTGTGTGAAGTGTCTGGATGGAGTGTCGTGTGTGAAGTGTCGTGTGTCAAGTGTCGTGTGTGAAGTGTCGTGTGTGAAGTGTCGTGTTTGAAGTGTCGTGTTTGAAGTGTCGTGTGTGAAGTGTCGTGTGTGAAGTGTCGTGTGTGAAGTGTCGTGTGTGTGTCGTGATTGAGTGTCGTGATTAAGTGTCGTGTGTGAAGTGTCGTGTGTGAAGTGTCGTGTGTGAAGTGTCGTGTGTGAAGTGTCGTGTGTCAAGTGTCGTGTTTGAGTGTCGTGTGTGAAGTGTCGTGTGTGAAGTGTCGTGTGTGAAGTGTCGTGTGTGAAGTGTCGTGTGTGAAGTGTCGTGTGTGAAGTGTCGTGTGTGAAGTGTCTGGATGGAGTGTCGTGTGTGAAGTGTCGTGATTGAGTGTCGTGTGTGAAGCGTCGTGATTGAGTGTCGTGTGTGAAGTGTCGTGTGTGAAGTGTCGTGTGTGAAGTGTCGTGTGTGAAGTGTCGTGTGTGAAGTGTCGTGTGTTAAGTGTCGTGTGTGAAGTGTCGTGTTTGAGAGTCGTGTTTGAGTGTTGTGTGTGAAGTCGTATGTGAAGTGTCGTGTGTGAAGTGTCGTGTGTGAAGTGTCGTGTGTGAAGTGTCGTGTTTGAGTGTCGTGTTTGATTGTCGTGTGTGAAGTGTCGTGTGTGAAGTGTCGTGTGTGAAGTATCGTGTGTGAAGTGTGTCGTGTTTGAAGTGTCGTGTTCGAAGTGTCGTGTGTGAAGTGTGTCGTGTTTGAAGTGTCATGTGTGAAGTGTGTCGTGTTCGAAGTGTCATGTTTGAAGTGTCGTGTTCGAAATGTCGTGTGTGAAGTGTGTCGTGTTTGAAGTGTCGTGTGTGAAGTGTCGTGTGTGAAGTGTCGTGGTCGAAGTGTCGTGTGTTAAGTGTGTCGTGTTTGAAGTGTCGTGTGTGAAGTGTCGTGTGTGAAGTGTGTCGTGTTTGAAGTGTCGTGTGTGAAGTGTGTCGTGTTCGAAGTGTCGTGTGTGAGGTGTCTCGTGTTTGAAGTGTGACATGTTCGAAGTGTCATGTATGAAGTGTGTCGTGTTTGAAGTGTCGTGTGTGAAGTGTAGTGTATGAAGTGTCGTGTGTGAAGTGTGACATGTTCGAAGTGTCGTGTGTGAAGTGTGTCGTGTTTGAAGTGTCCAGTGTGAAGTGTCGTGTTTGAAGTGTCTTGTGTGAAGTGTCGTGTTCGAAGTGTCGTGTGTGAAGTGTCGTGTTTGAGTGTCGTGTGTGAAGTGTCGTGTTTGAGTGTCGTGTGTGAAGTGTCGTGTTTGAGTGTCGTGTGTGAAGTGTCTGGATGGAGTGTCGTGTGTGAAGTGTCGTGTGTCAAGTGTCGTGTGTCAAGTGTCGTGTGTGAAGTGTCGTGTTTGAAGTGTCGTGTTTGAAGTGTCGTGTGTGAAGTGTCGTGTGTGAAGTGTCGTGTGTGAAGTGTCGTGTGTGTGTCGTGATTGAGTGTCGTGATTAAGTGTCGTGTGTGAAGTGTCGTGTGTGAAGTGTCGTGTGTGAAGTGTCGTGTGTGAAGTGTCGTGTGTGAAGTGTCGTGTGTGAAGTGTCGTGTGTCAAGTGTCGTGTTTGAGTGTCGTGTGTGAAGTGTCGTGTGTGAAGTGTCGTGTGTGAAGTGTCGTGTGTGAAGTGTCTGGATGGAGTGTCGTGTGTGAAGTGTCGTGATTGAGTGTCGTGTGTGAAGCGTCGTGATTGAGTGTCGTGTGTGAAGTGTCGTGTGTGAAGTGTCGTGTGTGAAGTGTCGTGTGTGAAGTGTCGTGTGTGAAGTGTCGTGTGTGAAGTGTCGTGTGTTAAGTGTCGTGTGTGAAGTGTCGTGTTTGAGAGTCGTGTTTGAGTGTTGTGTGTGAAGTCGTATGTGAAGTGTCGTGTGTGAAGTGTCGTGTGTGAAGTGTCGTGTGTGAAGTGTCGTGTGTGAAGTGTCGTGTTTGAGTGTCGTGTTTGATTGTCGTGTGTGAAGTGTCGTGTGTGAAGTGTCGTGTGTGAAGTATCGTGTGTGAAGTGTGTCGTGTTTGAAGTGTCGTGTTCGAAGTGTCGTGTGTGAAGTGTGTCGTGTTTGAAGTGTCGTGTGTGAAGTGTCGTGTTCGAAGTGTCATGTTTGAAGTGTCGTGTTGGAAGTGTCGTGTGTGAAGTGTCGTGTTTGAAGTGTGTCGTGTTCGATGTGTCATGTTTGAAGTGTCGTGTTGGAAGTGTCGTGTGTGAAGTGTCGTGTGTGAAGTGTCGTGTTTGAAGTGTCATGTTTGAAGTGTCGTGTTGGAAGTGTCGTGTGTGAAGTGTCGTGTGTGAAGTGTCGTGTTTGAAGTGTGTCGTGTTCGAAGTGTCATGTTTGAAGTGTCGTTTGTGAAGTGTCGTGTTCGAAGTGTCGAGTTCGAAGTGTCGTGTGTGAAGTGTGTCGTGTGTGAAGTGTCGTGTTTAAAGTGTCGTGTTCGAAGTGTCGTGTGTGAAGTGTCGTGTTTGAAGTGTCGTGTTCGAAGTGTCGTGTGTGAAGTGTCGTGTGTGAAGTGTCGTGTTTGAAGTGTGTCGTGTTCGAAGTGTCGTGTTGGAAGTGTCGTGTGTGAAGTGTCGTGTGTTAAGTGTAATGTGTGAAGTGTCGTGTGTGAAGTGTCGTGTTTGAAGTGTCATGTGTGAAGTGTGTCGTGTTCGAAGTGTCATGTTTGAAGTGTCGTGTTCGAAATGTCGTGTGTGAAGTGTGTCGTGTTTGAAGTGTCGTGTGTGAAGTGTCGTGTGTGAAGTGTCGTGGTCGAAGTGTCGTGTGTTAAGTGTGTCGTGTTTGAAGTGTCGTGTGTGAAGTGTCGTGTGTGAAGTGTGTCGTGTTTGAAGTGTCGTGTTCGAAGTGTCGTGTGTGAAGTGTGTCGTGTTTGAAGTGTCGTGTGTGGAGTGTGTCGTGTTTAAAGTATCGTGTTCGAAATGTCATGTGTGAAGTGTTTCGTGTTTGAAGTGTCGTGTGTGAAGTGTCGTGTGTGAAGTGTGTCGTGTGTGAAGTGTCGTGTGTGAAGTGTCGTGTTTGAAGTGTCGTGTGTGAAGTGTCGTGTTAGAAGTGTCGTGTGTGAAGTGTCGTGTTTGAAGTGTCGTGTTTGAAGTGTGTCGTGTTCGAAGTGTCATGTTTGAAGTGTCGTGTGTGAAGTGTCGTGTGTGAAGTGTCGTGTTTGAGTGTCGTGTGTGAAGTGTCGTGTGTGAAGTGTCGTGTTTGAGTGTCGTGTGTGAAGTGTCGTGTTTGAGTGTCGTGTTTGAAGTGTCGTGTGTGAAGTGTCGTGTTTGAGTGTCGTGTGTGAAGTGTCGTGTGTGAAGTGTCGTGTTTGAGTGTCGTGTGTGAAGTGTCGTGTGTGAAGTGTCGTGATTGAGTGTCGTGTGTGAAGCATCGTGATTGAGTGTCGTGTGTGAAGTGTCGTGTGTGAAGTGTCGTGTGTGAAGTGTCATGTGTGAAGTGTCGTGTTTGAGTGTCGTGTGTGAAGTGTCGTGTGTGAAGTGTCGTGTGTGAAGTGTCATGTGTGAAGTGTCGTGTTTGAGTGTCGTGTGTGAAGTGTCGTGTGTGAAGTGTCGTGTGTGAAGTGTCGTGTGTGAAGTGTCGTGTTTGAGTGTCGTTTTTGAGTGTAGTGTGTGAAGTGTCGTGTGTGAAGTGTCGTGTTCGAAGTGTCGTGTGTGAAGTGTCGTGTTTGAGTGTCGTGTGTGAAGTGTCGTGTGTGAAGTGTCGTGTGTGATATGTCGTGTGTGATGTGTCGTGTGTGAAGTGTCGTGTGTGAAATGTCGTGTTTGAGTGTCGTGTGTGAAGTGTCGTGTGTGAAGTGTCGTGTGTGATATGTCGTGTGTGATGTGTCGTGTGTGAAGTGTCGTGTGTGAAATATCGTGTTTGAGTGTCGTGTGTGAAGTCGTGTGTGAAGTGTCGTGTGTGAAGTGTCGTGTTTGTTTGTCGTGTGTGAAGTGTCTGGATGGAGTGTCGTGTGTGAAGTGTCGTGATTGAGTGTCGTGTGTGGAGTGTCGTGTGTGGAGTGTCGTGTGTGAAGTGTCGTGTGTGAAGTGTCATGTGTGAAGTGTCGTGTTTGAGTGTCGTGTGTGAAGTATCATGTGTGAAGTGTCGTGTATGAAGTGTCGTGATTGAGTGTCGTGTGTGAAGTGTCGTGTGTGAAATGTCGTGTGTCAAGTGTCGTGTGTCAAGTGTCGTGTGTGAAGTGTCGTGTGTGAAGTGTCGTGTTTGAAGTGTCGTGTTTGAAGTGTCGTGTGTGAAGTGTCGTGTTTGAGTGTCGTGTTTGATTGTCGTGTGTGAAGTGTCGTGTGTGAAGTGTCGTGTTTGAGTGTCGTGTGTGAAGTCGTATGTGAAGTGTCGTGTGTGAAGTGTCGTGTGTGAAGTGTCGTGTGTGAAGTGTCTGGATGGAGTGCCGTGTGTGAAGTGTCGTGATTGAGTGTCGTGTGTGAAGCGTCGTGATTGAGTGTCGTGTGTGAAGTGTCGTGTGTGAAGTGTCGTGTTTGAAGTGTCGTGTGTGAAGTGTCGTGTGTGAAGTGTCGTGTGTGAAGTGTCGTGTGTGAAGTGTCGTGTGTGAAGTGTCGTGTGTGAAGTGTCGTGTGTGAAGTGTCATGTGTGAAGTGTCTGGATGGAGTGTCGTGTGTAAAGTGTCGTGTGTGAAGTGTCGTGTGTGAAGTGTCGTGTGTGAAGTGTCGTGTGTGAAGTGTCGTGTTTGAGTGTCGTGTTTAAGTGTCGTGTGTGAAGTGTGGTGTGTGAAGTTTCGTGTGTGAAGTGTCGTGTTTGAGTGTCGTGTGTAAAGT
Source organism: Colias croceus (assembly GCF_905220415.1). NCBI lineage: Eukaryota > Metazoa > Arthropoda > Insecta > Lepidoptera > Pieridae > Colias > Colias croceus. The sequence continues at coordinate 8,619,530 of NC_059558.1, read as the reverse complement.
GTCGTGTGTGATGTGTCGTGTGTGAAGTGTCGTGTGTGAAATGTCGTGTTTGAGTGTCGTGTGTGAAGTCGTGTGTGAAGTGTGTCGTGTTCGAAGTGTCGTGTTCGAAGTGTCGTGTTTGAAGTGTCGTGTGTGAAGTGTGTCGTGTGTGAAGTGTCGTGTTTGAAGTGTCGTGTTAGAAGTGTGTCGTGTTTGAAGTGTCGTGTGTGAAGTGTCGTGTGTGAAGTGTGTCGTGTTTGAAGTGTCGTGTGTGAAGTGTCGTGTGTGAAGTGTGTCGTGTTCGAAGTGTCGTGTTTGAAGTGTCGTGTGTGAAGTGTCGTGTGTGAAGTGTCATGTGTGAAGTGTCGTGTGTGAAGTGTGTCGTGTGAAGTGTGTCGTGTTCGAAGTGTCGTGTTTGAAGTGTCGTGTTTGAAGTGTCGTGTGAAGTGTGTCGTGTTCGAAGTGTCGTGTTTGAAGTGTCGTGTTTGAAGTGTCGTGTTTGAAGTGTCGTGTGTGCAGTGTCGTGTGTGAAGTGTGTCGTGTTCGAAGTGTCGTGTTTGAAGTGTCGTGTGTTAAGTGTGTCGTGTGTGAAGTGTCGTGTTTGAAGTGTCGTGTGTTAAGTGTGTCGTGTGTGAAGTGTCGTGTTTGAAGTGTCGTGTGTGAAGTGTGTCGTGTTTGAAGTGTCGTGTGTGAAGTGTCGTGTGTGAAGTGTGTCGTGTTCGAAGTGTCCTATTTCAAGTGTCGTGTCATGAAGTGTTGTTATTGTTTTAACACAACAGACAATTATAACACTTGTATAATTAATTACCTTAAACTGTTCCGCGCTCATTTTACCAGCCACGTCTATCTCTCCGGCCCGAGGTCCGGCGGGCGGAGTCGCGGCGCAGGCCACTGCGAGCGCTTGTAGTACTGATTGTTCCGCCAGACCTATACGTAGCTTGCCTTCTAGCGACCTGGGGGAAAAGAGGGACTTGGTTTTTAAAACGAAATCATGTCGAAAATGTTTAAAGTATAGTTTTGATATTGTAGTATCGGAAAGTGTAACATCACCGTCATAATTTTTTTTAAGTGTTTAATTTTTGTTAATTTCGTCTATGTATTTAATACTAACCTTATAAGATATCTTGCTTCAGAGAATCGACATGCGACATATAGGGATTGTATCTTGCCTATTTTCTTATTTACCGAAGCGTGACCTGTAAATAAATGCAAAATAATAGTGTAGTTTACCATGACGTGTTAGTAAGTCAATAAAGTATTTTCTTACATACATAAAATAAACATTCTCACATCAACATTGTTTTATTGAATATGCGTTAACATATAGTTTTTAACAAAAACAAGATTTGTTTTGACTATGACAGAATGATGATTATGAGTTCAATAAGACCTATTTTTTACCCATTTGTATTTATTGAAGGGCATTTTATTTTAGGGTTTTTATGTACTTTGTGTAGCAATCTCAACGTGATATTTCAACCCACACCAAACCCCGGACATTCCATACAAAATGATCGTTTTGACAGTCACACTGTAGAGACTGCAAATGTGTGTGTTAACGCTTTATGGTTGGCACAATTGTGACTAGCGTAAAGAAATTCGCGTATTTCCAATGAAATACATCCGTAAACAGCACAATATCTAACCATTTTCTACGAAAAACGATAATCACAAATCCAAAATAATAAAACTACATTAAGTCAATTTGATTAATGTTGTCAATCTTCATTGCGTATCGTCCTTGCAGAAAAGTGCGGGCCATGTGATCGTGCGGGGTGAGGTAAGAGTTTAATTTCGGAAGGCGGAGAGTGTCCGTTCTGTAGCGTTTAGCTAATATTATGTATTCTGTGGCCACAGCCACTCACCACTCTCAGCAGCGACCTCCTTGAGCGCAGTGAACACGCGGCGCAGGGTGAGCGGCGCGGGCGTGAACATGGTGCGCTGTGTGGCGCGCGCCTGCTCCGCTACCAGCCCGAGGTCTCCGCTAGCTCGGGCTGCGGTGCGCATCTGAGCGAGGGACCGCCCCGTGCACTGCCCTACCGCTTTCATTATGTAGGTTTCCGCCATGCCTGGACACCAATTATGTTAATTAATACTTAATCTTAATATATATAAATCTCGTGTCACAATGTTTGTCCTAAATGGACTCCTAAACCACTTAACCGATTATAATAAAATTCGCCCACCAGAGATAGGATAGTTTAAATCTCAAATTGTTTTAGAGAAAGCAAGCGAAGCCGCGGGCGGTAAGCTAGTAGTACTATAATAGTATATTTTTTAGTTAATAGTACAATTGAGTACAGTTTTATGGAAATAAAATAAGCAATTAAGAATATAGGTCAGGTATAGGTAATTAAGAATATGGTCATAGATGTTCATAGTATAATATAGTGGAATGACAATGTTTGAAAAACTTTGCTGTTATTTAAATATTGCTCAAGAATATAGTTTGCATCCAATGAACTGTTTTCCAAGAAAAAACGTAATAAATGAATAGGAATACTAACAAAACGTAGAAATAAAAGATGAAATTCTTACACTAATGAACAAAACAAAAATTGAAAAATTCCAAGATGTATCAAAATGTAACAATGATAAAAATAAACATATGCCATAAATATTCTTACCTAACTCAAGACTATGGTAAGCTGGTGCTAGCTGGTTTAAACACAAGTATATACTCGGCAACAGGTCTTCTGGTGTCAATACAATCACAGATCTGAAGTAGTTACTCAAAATCTCAATCATTTTCAGCCTGGCCGATGTAGCTTCGATAGCTTCAAGTGTTTTTGCCAGAGCAAGATATGGGATTTCTTTTCCTTTTGACCAGCATGCATCGTTTATTGGATTGTATTTTGATTTCGCTGGGTTGTAATCAGCCTCTGCAAGATTGAAGAGATTGTAATTATTAATCTATTTATTTAATATTATTATTTTCTTAACACAGCTATGCATATTTTTCAAAATATAAATAAATGAATGACCATCCTAGTTATATAAAAATCTGTTGCTTAGTTTGAAAGATCTAAGCATACATAGGTAGACAGAGAGAAACATTGAGATATACATATGGAGACGACACCGCCTACATCACTTATGTTCGCTCAACATACGCCATATGGCGTAACTGCACGCTCCTTTTTTTATTTGTTTTAAAGTGAAACGCATCAAATAAGCCTTCGTGTGTGTTACGATATTGCACAAATAATACGGAAAAGTGCAAAGGAATAACTTTCATCGGTAAGTACCTAACTAGATAATAATTTTTAAAACTTGGTTAGAGCAAAAAAATGACGCACAGATTTTGTTCGTGGTGTCTCCTCCATATGTAGTATTATTATTTCAATGGAGAGAAACTATTTTTCATACTATGTAGTAATAATATGGACACAATAGTAGAACAACATACCAGGAGTCAATGTAGCTTTAATATCAAGTTTCTCCTCTTTGATCCCATTCTCTTTATTTTCTTCAGGAACTTCTTTCTTTTTACTGGATGGGCTCACATTATTTTTCTTTTTACTTGAAGGTGGAGATTTGACTTCCTTCTTCGCTTTTGGACTTTCTTTCTCTTGTTTGACTTTAGGACTCTTAAGTGTTGAAAATACTGATTCCTTTTTAGGACTAACTTTTACTGGTGATTCAACTTTTAGAACTTTTGCCTTAGTTTTCTTGCTTTTCGGTGAATCATAAGTTTTAACAGGGTTTTCACTTTTTTCCAATTTTATTTCTTCTGTATCTGACTTTGTCTCTGATTCACTTCCTGAACTTACAATACGCCTGCGCTTTGACTTTTTCTATAAAATATATAACAAATACATACTTACACATGTTTAATTTAAGAAGTAAATAAATTCATCTACAGTAACTAAATAGTGACCATAAAATGCATTATTGGCAAGAAAATAAAAACATGTTTTATTTTAATTACATTTACCTACTTCTACATAGTTTCAATAATTCAATAATTTTAATTTCAATATTAAATAAAATAAATAAAATACCTTTTCAGCACTATCAACTTTGTTAGATTTCACATCATCCACTGAATCACTGCCACTGCTCTCTGATCTTATTCTCTTTGCTTTCTACAAATACAAAACACATAAAGGATTTGTGATAAATATAAGTAGGTAAAACTATAATAATATAGTGTCTTACCTTTTCAGTTCCATTTGTAACTGGAGATTCATTCTCATCTGTTATTGAATTATCCTGTAAGAAATTTAATGATTGTGTAAGGTTATGATATTTATACAAATACGAATTATTTTCAAATACCTGTATACAGTACAGTACAAGAGCTTAATTATTTTATTAATTCTATCCATTCATATTTTGTTACATGTTTAAATCGTGTGGAGAAATAGAAAATCTGCTTCGTACTCACCTTGGAGTCCTCCTTTTTGATTTCAATATTTTTTTTGGGTGTTGCTGTAAAGAACGATCTAATACTTGTCTGCGACATGTTTTGAGTCCCAAAATTTACTAATTTATTAGGAACATTAACGAAATGAGAGATGTTTACGTTTCCTGCACAAACAGGCACAGAACGGAGTCCAAATACTAATCTACTGACTGTAAGAAACTTTAAGGAGTTCATAAATCAATTGAATCAGAGCATTAGTAGATTATACTTACAAGAAATTCTATAAAACACTTGAAATATAAAGCAAAATTTATATAAAAGTAACATAAATATTAAAGTCCGATTGACATGCTACTTTGACAGTATGTTTTTTAGATTCGGCGCCAAAAAATGACAGTCGACTTACAGATTCATATGAGGATTCATAGTATACAGAGTTGAAACTAAAATTGAATTCGTGTAAAATATTTATAGATTTTATCTATCTTAATCAATCTTAATGAAATGTTAATTAAACATTTAGAGCAATATGGAGTAAAATAAATAATGTTAAATTCAATATAAATTTTTATAAGATTCCAAACAATCAGAATCACGACCACAAAAAGTAACTGTCAATAAAAAAAAGTAATTACAGTTAAGTATTTTTTATTAGCAATCATCTAAATTTGCTCTAAGCTATATTATACTTCAATTTGTATTTAATAAAATTATTTTAGGTTTCCAATCCATTTATAAAGTATTACCATTGCTTATGAAACTTTATATTTCTTATTAAAAGTTTTTTTATTGACCTCGTCTAGAACTTATTTTGCAACAATGGCGCCCTCTAGTTTATGAACTGTCAACTATCCGCGTGTCGTCCATGTTCCGAATGTGGTGTGACCTAAGAGCAATTGGTGTGACTTATTTTTGTTTTGTATTAATTTTTCGAATTACAATTACAAATGTGAAATGATACAACATGTGTTATCCCATATAGTGGAATCTTGCTCCGGCTGAATGGATCCCTACGTCGGGTGGTATCAGCCCGAGCAGGAAGGACCCGCGAAGCGATTGTGGCTTCGTATATGGGAAACTCAAAGTGAAACAGACAAAATGAACCTCAAAAACTTAGAGAACGCTAATCCTAATGTGAATAAAGCACAAGACTTTATACCAATAAATGATGTGAACGGTGAAAATAGGAATAATAATTATTTCAATCCCACACGGAGGAAAGCAAACGATAACCGCGCATCTACGTTTAACCTGAATCAGAACCACGATGCTCTCATAGGGGAATACGGGGGCTGCCCTTGGCGGATACCCAACTACCATTACAAGCCTGGGATACTCGGGTGAGTAGTATTTAGCGGTCGCAAATGATGTGTCAGCGATTGACGCTCGAGGTAAGGGCTTTTGCCCCGACAGCGCGGTCTCGTGGTGTTGACAGCGCGGGCCGGTTGTCAGCCGCCCCGCGCCCGTGTGCTGTCTTTGCCACAAGCTGAACATATTTTATATAAAATCTTCAGAAATTTAAAAAGTTTTCGATCTCATGTAAAAATTGATAAATGCTTATAAGTGACCCCATTATCTAGTTTTATGTTTACACCTATTTAATGCAAAAGTGCAGATTTCATTATTTTAGGTAATAAGTTTGTTAAGTAAATTATTGTTTTTTATTTTCTATAAATTGTCTATGAAACAACTTCATATAAGTTTGAAACAAACTATAATCAGTCATTTAAACAACATATTAGTCCAATTGGAATTCTCAAATTAATAGACATGAATAATCAATCAGATTTTTTATGAATATTGTTTATTTAAATGTGTATTTGTGGAAGTCTCAGACTGTAATTAAAACTTTTTATTCAAGTTGTATGGGAGGATTGTATCTATTCAATTAAAAAGTTAATAGTATTTTTTATGGATGGGTCTTGATTAACCCATTGAGCCCCAAGTGGCCCGATCGGTCCCAGACACAATAGATTTTCTATTGTGTCTGTGGTTCCGGGGCCTGAGTTAATAAAATACCTGCTTTTAATTGAAATAAATTTGAATACTTACCTGTTTTTATTATTATTATTGTTTTTTATTATTATTCTATTGTATTGTATTTTGCGGGCTCACAACTTAAATGTATTTTTTTTTAAACTCAAGCAATTAAATTTACCTAATTTATTTTAATTATTGATGTTCGTATAATAATAATTAATATTACAAAATTTTAATTAATTTGATGAAACCTGTATGAAGAAAAATACTATAGTAGTCAGTGTATGGGTATGATTTTTCAAGTAAACATAGATATTTTTACATAGCTAGTATAATTTCATTTATTAAATTCATTTTTGATCCATATTAGCATATACGGTTTTTCAATATTTACAGATAATATTTGCATATTATTGGGATTCAAATTCATTTAGCTAAATCTAACTACATTTTACTTGGTACATAATATGTGCACATTTTAATGTCTAAATAAAGGGTAATATTTACAACAAGTAGCAATGAACCTGTACTGATTTTTTTAAAGATTTATTTTTAACACTATATCTGATTGGAATAAGAATAATTTGTTCACAAAATTTTTATTACAATACTAGCTGCTCAGCGCGGTTTCACCCCCGTGGCTCCACTCCTGTTGGTCGTAGCGTGATGATATAATAGTCTTCCTCAATAAATGAGCTATCTAACACTGAAATAATTTTTCAAATCAGACCAATAGTTCCCGAGATTAGCGCGTTCAAATAAACAAACAAACTCTTCAGCTTTATAATATTATAGTAAAGATTAAAACCATATAAAAAAAAACAGTTCTTATAAACTGTTCATAGTGGAGAATAAATTCTACAATTTATTATGTTGCTCATTTTCTTAAATTTAGCACAATTTAATATTATACGCTTATAAATAAACATGTATAGAGCAATGTGGTTTAAGGTCTCCAATTTCAATTAAACAGCTGTGGGTATAAAAATAGAGACGAGTGCAAAAATTAAACTTATTAATCAATATAACTCAACCTTGAAAACATCACATCTATTCTAATTGAAGAAGAGCACCAAAATAAAACAAAGTTAACTTGTGGCATCTAACAATCAGCACTACCTAGTGTGGTAGATAGCGGCCTAAAAACTTCATACGTCACCAAAACATGCTAATGACCTGCAAAATATTATATTTACACACAACAGAAAATTCATAAATCTATAAAGATGTCATGATGTGACTAATTAAGATTGTCTCTTGTGATGAAAAGGCCATAAATCCATCTCTTTTTGTTACATATTTTATAGTGAAAATAGAATACACTGTATGGACATATTGCGTGTTCACGTAAGTGTGATCACAAAGTCACGCCGAAGTAATAACTAGGTCATATAAATATAGTGCAATAATGTTACTGGATGATTCCATACATTTAGCTAATGTTAGCATTTGGAATGTGTTCAGTTATGTTTTTGCTGCCTATGTAAATAGGGATTCAAAATATGTTATGCAATGGTGTACAATCTGCTAGAATATAAAATTTTGGATAACTTTTTCAAAAATTTTTGGTATAAAAATTCTCAAATTTAATAGAACATATTTTTATATTGTGATGTGAATATGGAGCAAACGATTCGAAATGTTGTAGGTAGTACGTATTTAAAATTATTAAAAAAATATATTTTGGAAACGTAAATTAAAACAAAAAATATTATATCAATTTTGACACATAAAATTTTTCGTGTTACCGCATCCTATTTCACAATGTCTGTAGTTTTATATACCGTTGCTGATATTTTGTGGAAAAAGATGCGAAAAACGAAATACACACAAAGGAACATAATATTTTAAATTCCAACATTTTCTATCACATTATTTTTCCAAGAACTAGGTACTATTAAATAAATAAACCCATAGTTAGTTAATATTGGTACATCCAGTACTATAAGCAGTTGTCAGACAGCGGCCTTGTGAGTCAGTGCCCCTTGCCGTGCGATCGGCCGCTAGAAACGAAATGTTCTCAACCGTCTTGTCACTCTGATAGATTTCAGACTGGCAAGTGAAAGTGAGAAAATTTGGATTACTGAAGAAATATAAGCGTTTTTTGTGTTGCATGAAAACAGAAAATCGATAGGTATACTTTTATTTTGTAAAGAAACTACGTCGATCGTACGCTCTGTTGCTCTGAAAAACTAAATTATGCATTTTTACTATAAATTGGGATTTATACCGATGTTTGAATCATCATCATACCCTTCTTAAAACTTCACTTACCTTTTATGTTTTCATAAATATTTTGATTTTATGCAAGATAAAATTTTCAACATGATACATTCATACCATGTCAAAAATGATATCATACTGTCGATACAATTTAGGCATTAGAATCGAGCGTGGTATGCATAACGAGGTCAGAATCTAGACGTCTAGGCGGTTCAGTCGACCCTAATGTGCCGAATTGTCACATCCGGGTGTCGGTTTTACAAATTAAATTATATAATGATTACCGGCTCATTTACATCGCTGATCAGCTGTTTTAGAATATATATTTGCATCGCCGGTAATGTGGGCGACAAGGAAAGGAAAAAATATAATGTAGTTCTATTCAATTATGAGAGACACGACGGTTGCACTGTCACTGATAATAGGTATATTATGCCAGAGATATTTTGTTTAATAGGAAATTCCATGATAAACAGGAAAAACTTCATAACAAAATAAAAAACAGGCGTCTCACTAGCTCCGGGAAACTATATAAAGGCTTATGTATATTGTATACTACTTACTACTAGTCCCCTTTTCACACATGATTCCAATATCTGATGTTAAAGAAACTTTTCTCTTAGAAATGTAAACCAACATAATGTAATAAGTAGAACAGCATAAATCTTGTTACATACGTACCTACCTAATAACTTTCAGAAAGCTCACTCCATGACTGTAATAAAATATTAATTTCAATTAGCAGATGTAAATGTTATACGGCCTAAGACTAATAAACGAATCATAACACTAATAAAAGATATTGTGTGAAAATAATTATTATGACCATATTCTGTTATAACACACATTTATCATTTTCATAAACAGAATAGGTACCTTTTTATTACACCTAATAGGTATGTTTTTGGTTAATTTTTTTAAAAATAACTTAAAACTTAGTATGAATTATAGTTCGTCAAACCACACTCTGTTACAGTGAAATACGTGAGTTTAATTTTATTTTATTCGGAAAAAAAGTTACTAAAAAGCGTAATCTCACAAAATGTTATATAATTAAAGCTGGCCAGACGTAATTAGGTGAAAGGAGCTGCAAAGGTCGTTCACTCGCGAACCTTCGCATACCGTAAACAGATCGGTTACCAAGGCTGTGGCCGCTACGAACAACGAAACTGATCGATTTTAATTAAGATATCGGTGACGCTGCCAGCGATAAGGTCTCCTTTCATTTTGTGGTTGGAGAGATAGAGTTACGAGATCTATCTTTAGTTCTGGATCAGGATGTAGAGTAGAACTTAGTCTAAAAGTTCAGGTGGAGTGTAGTAAGGTGCTGTCTGCTGCTTGCTGAAACCCTAGTTATATATTTTTTCATCCATTGTACACTGATTTACCTTGTAATTATGCTCTTCCCTTTCACATTATTTGACGTATTACGAAGAAAGAGATATGGAGAAAACAAATTTAATTATTAGTTTATATGTATATTATTTATTCTTAATGGAAGTATATATGTCCATATTTTATAAATAATCTCGGGTAAATATCTCTTACGGTGCATTTACATCAAACGAACATAGATTTCGAGCAAGAGCAAGAGCATTCTTTCTGGATCCTTTAGTGTAAACGAAAACTCGTACTATGAGTGTTGACTAGTGCTGACTCGTATCAGTGTTGTTCAGTATTAAAACATTGCATATAATTTCGAACGCACTAAGAACAACAAAATAATGCCCTACGCCTGTTTACACAAAAAGAATTTGATGGTGGGGTTAGAATGAGCATTTACTCGTTTGATATAAATGCACCGTTTAAAAGTAAGTCGAAAGTTTTATCGTTGTTTCCATGTATTCGACACAGTGAATAGCCGAAATTTTATTCTGTGTAGGATTAATAAAAAATATCTTTTACCCAAATTTATTATGTACGGAACAATAATTAATCAAAGGCATGTATTCTTATTTCTTAGTTATTACGCAACGAAGATATGCGCACGCGTCACGCATGACACAAACGTAATTTGTTTGATCAGTGGTTATCTGCTCCTAAAGGAGTGACCTTTGTTCTATTGCGGCTGCCAATGTTACTAATTAATGAAGTATGTGGGTATTTCCTAGATTGATAGGAAACCTATTCGATGTAATGGAAACCCGTTTCCAATATAATCTTATCCTTCTTGGCATTAATATTATAAACATGAAAGTTAGGAAGAATGCATGTATGTATCGTGCGAGTGACGCAGTGGGTTCCAGCTAGTATTTATTATATTAAACTTTATAACACAAGAAGTTGTATCATGTTATAGAAAAAATGCCTAAACTTTAAGTGCTTTGATTTTTTCTAAATTAGACTAGACTGGAAATGGCTATCGATTTAAAACCTAACTAAATAATCGAAATGCTTCGCAAGTTTGTTCCCGGTTTATTTACATTTTTATGAGCATAATAAAAAGTTAACATCCACTTTTATGAATTTACAAGCTTCTGCAAACAAAGAGCAGATGGTCCCAAAGTAACTGATAGGTGTTTTAAATGCCAAATTGTGAAATTACTATGTATTTTGTAAAGTAAAGATGGTATTAAAATATTTTTATTCTTCGGAAAAAATCAGTTACAAATGGCCCTAAACTCCATCTAGGTATATTCTTAAGATCCGCCATAAAAAAATATTAGCCTTAAATAAACACGATTAATCATAAACATCAAAATCGTGTTGTTATTTATATAGCTGTATGACTACACTATATTTTGTTTGGCGTAAATATGACTGTGATTCACTCAATTTACGCGTATCAAAATAATTTAAGGAACAACCTACGTTTTCTTGTGTCGAGGCGGGAGGTATTCATTCACCCATAGTTATACAGTGAAACCTGGTTAAGTGAGACATCAAGGGACCTGCAATGTCGTTTCACTTAAAGAGGTATTCCACTTACCCAGTGTCTCAGATATACAGGTATAAATAAATATCTGTCTCATTTACAGAGGGTTCCATTAATAGAGGTGAGAATACAGGTTCATAAATGGATATTAACTTCAGTTATTCACCTAATGATAACGATTGTAGCTTTCGTTTTGACATTTTTCAAATAAACATCTGTATGATAGTAAAGCGAAACTAAAACTGAAGGTAATTGAAGCTCAAAATTTGTACTTACGTACTTGGAATTACGTGTGGAATTTGTGGATAGAATAAGAATGAGTAAACAAACAATGTTATCTCAGTTACAGAGGTTTATGCATACAAATTTTACTCGCTGGCTCTTATATAGAGGTAAGTATGATGATAAATCGATTGAACAAATCCCAGATATAGAGGTTTACTCGTCCCACTAACAGAGGTAATTCAGTGCCAAAGTGTTGGGACCTCAGCATGAGTTCCAGTTATGGAGGTTTCTCACTTATCCAGGTCCCACTTAACCAAGTTTCACTGTATTTTTGTTTTTAATGTTTCTTAGAATTGAGCCAAGTTCTCTAATACTGTTACAGCTAGTTAAACATAATAGATCGTCAATAAATCGCTACAGGAACGGAAATAATGTAAGGGTCAGGCTCAGAAATAACAATTATTGTTTGTGGATTTGTTGGCAACCCAGGTATAAATAGGCCTTTGTTTATCGGACATACTATAATCTATTATGAAATTATAGGCTCAATTTGTGTCTTTAATGAAACAGAAGTTAACATCAACAATAATAGTTTGAGGAAATAAAGCTAAGTTTCATAGGAAATTGATGATTTTGCAATTAATTGTTAAAATTTCGTTATCGTTCGTATATTAATAGATGTTTGCTCTGTGTCTGGGTGTTGATTATCTATTATTATAAGTATTTATTTCAAATTATATATATGTATGTTTATCAGCCATCTGGTTATCATAACACAAGCGAAAGCTTAGTATGGGATCAGATCGTGCCGTTTGTGAAAATTGTCCTGAAATATTTATTTATTTAATAACATGGGGCATCAATTTAAAGGTGCTCTATTCTAGGCTCTCTATTCAATACTCGAAGGACCAAAATCAAAGACAATACATATTATCCTTTATTACTGCTAGCAGTGAATGCTACAACTAAGCAGCGAAACATGCTCTAGTATTCTTCCACTTGAACGCCACAAGGTATAGTTTCGCCCATACTTCTCATCTATTTACAGGTGCATCAATACCCTTCATATGAACGGGGAAATATGATAGTAGCCCTTTGTAAACGCGACTAAGTGACACTATAACTGTGTGTTTGTTCCACAGGCTGCACGAAGAGATCGAACACTTCTACATGTACATGTCGCCGACGGAGACGGAGCACCTGGTCCGCTCGACGGTGGTGACGCGCATACGCAGCGCGATCCTCTCGCTGTGGCCGCAGGCGCGCGTCGAGGTGTTCGGCTCTTTCCGCACCGGCCTCTACCTGCCCACTAGTGACATCGACCTCGTTGTTATTGGTGAGTAGCAACTAGCAACTAGCATATTTATTGTTCCTATAACTTGGTAAGGCTGATTGATTGATGTAAGGATGGTACACATAGAGAAAATATGTACAGCTGATCGTATCTGAATGAAATACGATTTGATTCGAATTACCGCGTAATGCAAGTGAAGCCGCTGGATCACCTAGTGTCTATTGTAGCAGCGAATCCTGTAAACAGCCTGTGATTGTACGCTGTTTGATGTTTCCTTTTATTTTAAATAGGTATTATCAAAGTTTTCATTGTTCGTCGTCATGGATACTCGTGTATTCAAATTATAACTAAATACTTATTTAAATGACTAGCTACAATAGATTGACAAAACTGATATGATACTGATAGCAGTATTAGAGGTTCCTGTTATTATACGAGTAATAAAAATAACCTTATAGCCAAACTAGTCTAATCTATTGAATAAACATAATGATTTCCGGTTCCACACTTTAAAGTATTATTAAAAAGAAGTGATGACGTCAATATATTCCGCCGCCGTACGTATGGAATAGTGAAGTAGTGATTATGTCTAGGCGCGGATTCGTAGAGCTACGGGAGCGCTAGACGGGGTCAACGACCTCTCGATAAAGCTCGATGCTTCATGCTGTTCCGGGAATGTAGCTATTGAATAGTGGAGATATTTAGTATCAATAGCTTGTAATTATAGTGATTATGAGTTATAAATTGAATAAAAAAATTGGTAAAGCGAAACAATTTTTTGTTTCAGTAATAACTTATGCACTTCAGCATTTATGTCAGTGAAAGAAACATAAAAATCGGACCCATATTTCGGAAATTTACAACTTCAGATTGTAATCTGTACGATATTACTGTAACTATTTTGCTATCATACAAGAGTTATTACAAGAATAAACTCGTAATTAATGTAGCGACACGTGCACCGACATCTCAATTAAACGCGCTATTTAGATACTAAAAGAAAGTCTAAATAGGTCTTGTACAAAATTGAGGGCAAGGTTACGTTAACACGAATACAGAAGGTTGTAACCAGGGAGAACATTTGGCTCCGGGAACGAAATATATTCATTTGGAGGCTTCTGCTAATAAGCAGAAATAAAATATGGCAAAGAAGCTGCTATTGCTGAAGTTAAATGAATCTATCAAACTTAAACATTTATTTATTCAAGAAGACTTCGTTTTAGTCCGAGATTCCTTAAACAAAAATATCTTTTAAGTTTTATCTGTTTTATAACTATTCTTGTCGAAGCTTCGAATACATTGTATTCAACATGTTTACAAATTGGGTTAATGTATATATGTCTTGGCAATTAACATTCTTAAAACATTGGTCGTTATCTCCATTTTATTTGATATCAGATATAAATAAAATTGCGTAATTCAAACAATTGCACGTCAATCTTTTTATAATTTACAATTGTATTTATTTATCGATTTTTCATGTATACTCGATACTCTAATCACGTATGTCTAATGTAATGTAGCTAAGTAAAGTATAACACCTATGCACATGGTATATAAACTTCCGCAGTATATATTTTTGAGTAGTTATCTTTTAATCATAAATCTGCTTTATAATCAGATATTGGTTTTGTTATAACCCCATCCAACATGAATCGCCATCTCTGCAGAAGAATTTCATCCATAGAAGTTCACATAAATCACCCATGTGTGTATGCACAGCTGATAAGCGATGTCTTGTCACCGAGCGTTTATCGTGACGTTATCATCGCAACCGTACCAGTGGGTCGCTCGGTCATACAATATGTTGTTAATTGTTATCAATTGAGGTAGATAGCGCTGATTGTTGTTGGTAAGCGTTTAGATATGCTGGAAGTCCTGTATGCTTGGTAGCTATGTGGGTTCTTAAAGAATGGTTTGGTGGTTCAGATGAACAGATGTACAGACAGGTAATATCGTATTTATGAAATTAATATGGATAGAGAAATTTGATGTTTATTAGATCGATGCTTTGTGTGAAATGTGAATTATTTGTAACATTTATTTATGTAATAAGATTTCGTTTAGAAGCGCTTTTGAATCGTCAAAATACAGAAAAATAATAATTTGGTTCGGAAAGCTGATTCTACAGATTTGAACCGTCACGACACGCCATGGTTGCTCTTTTAAAATAATAACATGTTCAAATTAATTTTGCGCTCAATCATTTTTCTAAGTACGCTTTAATGAATATTGAATGTAACATAACGAAAATAATAATTTAGGGAGGAAAAATTTAGATTTAATACAAGAATAAGATATTGTTTTGTTTGTCCAGCGGAGTGTGTGTGACCCCACGGGGCCCAAGTTAACATTGCTGTTGTAAGCCGACAGATTACCAATTACCGCTGTCTGGCTTCCTTCATTGGAATTATGAGTGAGCACTTAGAACATATTCATGTTTATTCTACAATCGTAATATATTTTCATTCTTAATGTTCATTTAAATGAATGATTTTGAAGAAATTTGAAAGTGGAAGTCAGGAAAATTTAGTAGTTTTAAGAATCATAAAATAATATGTTTTATTCGTCACGCGTAAGTACGTGATCTTCTGTGTTGTATGCTTTTAATTAACCTCATTTCCGAAACGATTAAATACTCACTAAGCACTAAATTACAAATTCACCAATACCAATATAATAATGCAACAATACAAATACCTAATACAAAACAAACAATGAACATATTTTTCTCTATCTATAGATGAGGGTAAGGTATCAGATGATAACAGATTATACATCGATTTGTTATCTTCAATTATGAAGTGGCGTTCAATCAGGAAGAAAATATTATTTTCCGGTACTATTTTAAAATTTTCAGATAAGAAACATGTTTCGTCCTAACCTGCTTTATTACTTTTGTGTAAATTTTCCTCTAGATAACTTTCCCTAGGTAAGTTCCTCACTCATTACCATTGCCTTGCATCGTACTATTATTGTAAATGCGAAAGTTTGTGAGGATGTGTGCGTGTTTGTTACTCTTTCACGCAAATACTACTGAACCGATTACAATGAAATTTTGCACACATATAGAGGGTAATTTGGATAAACACATAGGATAGGTTTTATCGCGGGTTTTCTTTTGAAAATGCGGGCGGAAATCTAGTAATGATATAATTTGAAAA
Source organism: Colias croceus (assembly GCF_905220415.1). Taxonomy (NCBI): domain Eukaryota; kingdom Metazoa; phylum Arthropoda; class Insecta; order Lepidoptera; family Pieridae; genus Colias; species Colias croceus. The sequence continues at coordinate 8,603,421 of NC_059558.1, read as the reverse complement.
TATGAATTTATTAATTATTATTTCTTTATTGGACATTAGTAGTGATAATTTAAAACTGATCAGGGTTCACAGATGAAGGTCAAGAACGACTTGTACGTAATATGCAAAAATATCAGGTTTAAAGCGCTGCAGTTGTTATATTATGTGTTGCATATAAATTCAATGAAATCAATTTATATTCATGTCTAATATTTTTATAACTTACTAGCTGTGATGTCCGGTTTCAACCCCACAAAAGCAAATATTTATAAATCTTATGTGTTATTCTGCTACGTCAAGTATGTATCATCAAAATCCGTTTAGTGGTTTTCGGGCGAACAAACAGACACATACATCAATCTATCACAAATATTATAGCGCTCCGGGAGCGGCACGTCGAAATGTAGACCTTTCCTATAATATGCTATAGTAGGATAGTTTTAAAATTCATTGCCACTGCAAGTAAGATGTAACTGCAAGCTATAGAAGTACAGACCCGCCGGCCGCGGCGTCGCGTCGCTTGCGACTGCATACTGATGCTTCGCGATTTGTTTAACATACCACTCTTGGATTGTAATGTTGATACAGGTAGTGAATTAAATGGAATGTGTGTCTTGTAGACTTATGCAAGAAGTTTTGGTGTTTGTAAAGGTTTAGTGAAAACATGATACTTACTTAAATACATACTTACGTTGAAAATTCCAGTTCATGTTTTTTAAATTTGTTTTTTGTTTTTAATCCTTTAAACTTTAACATTGAGATAATATTACTACGTATGGAGGAGACACCACGAATAAAATCTGTGCACCAAGCGCGAAGGCGCGGGGCACATTTTTTTGCTCTAAGTTATAAAATTTAAAGTTATTCCTTTGCACTTTTCCGTATTATTTGTGCAATATCGTAACACACACGAAGGCATATTTGATGCGTTTCGCTTTAAAACAAATAAAAAATGAGCGTGCAGTTAAGCCATATAGCTTATGGTGAGCGGAACATAAGTGATGTAGGCGGTGTCGTCTCCATATCAATGTACTTTAAACTTAAAATTGTAATGGATCTACAAAAGCTTTGTAGATTTTATAACTATTCGCTATTGACCTATTGTGTATCGTTATTATCAGATCAGCTACTTATATTTAACTTTATTTAGCTCAATAGATTTTCGATATCAATTTAATTCTAAAATAATATTAATTTTTCGTTTACTTCTAAATAATTTCCTTAGAAACAATAATATAATATTTCAATAATATCCATATCTAATTGGCGATTGGAATCGATTAGACGCGTGCGTAATTGTTTCATATTTTGTTTCAATTGTTGCATACTTTCAAGAATACATTTCATACATTTGAGACTTGAGAAGCATAAAGAAACGTTACTAATTCACGAAAAATAAAAGTAAAACTCGATGCGACAATTATTAAGAAGAATCGAGGATGTTTAACTTTTTCACACGCAGTTTATTCAAACATAAACCTACACTCACATCGTCATATTACAACATCACACGCATAAATACTATTAAAATGTCAAATATGAGATGAATAAAGATTCGTATGTTGTAATGAATTTTTAACGTTACGTTGCTGAACGTTAATCATTTTATCAAAGGTTCTTCCTGTGATCATCATGTCAGTTTAGTCGTCATTAAAAAACATTCAATTCTTTTTATATTATTTTAAACGGATATTTGCTCGTAGAACAACTTTTCTACATCTACCCTACAGTTATCAATTATTTTTTTTGTGTCACTGTGTATCTTATTCTTATATTCTTTTACCAATATAAACTAAAAGGGTAAAGGTAGGTTTTCATGGAAGTCTTTAGTTTCCTCGTACTTTTACCCGTGCGAAACCGGGGTGAGCGGCTACTTTACAATACAAAGTGCGTTCTGAAGATTTACGCCTAGTGTCAGCGCCTACCCGATTGTATCGGCGCTGCGTGACGTCACGCATTTATAAGAGCATAATATTATCAACATAGCGGCGGCATTAGTTCCCAGCTATTTATATCCGTGCGATGTCTTACACCTCGGTTATATAGAGACACGTCATTGATTGATCATATGATGATATACTAATTGGGGATTCATTGAGGGCAAATATTGTATCGGTGACTTGTATGATTGATGTTGATTACCATAGCTGACATGAAGTAGTATTGAGAATTAGTTCAAATATTATGTGGATGTTTGTGTGGGATGGGTTTTGATAAAATGCGGCATTTAGATAGATAGCGTTTTTGATACATTTAATTTTGTGGAAGTCTATTGATTATTATTAATAGGTCAGCATAGAATAGTGTAAAAATAATAAAGAGAACATGATAATTGATAACGATGAAGACGAAATGTAATCCTTTGCATATAATAATAATTTAGTTGTCTTAATCTTATCCATAATCGAATTAGTCCTATAATTTAGATAAAGTTTTATTTATTGTGCACAGCACGTGTATTTTTTATTATAATATTTTCTACTGACGTACACATTGATAAAGGCAAATTCATATCATTTTGTAATTATCAATGAATTTAATTATTATTGTTATTGTTGCGCTTATCCGTCATCAATTTTGAGAAAAGAGATATGAGAACTTTTTAAAATCACAACAATGGAACAGTTTGAGCCCCTCGAAGGACCAACTGTATCCCATCATATAAAAAAAACGACGTGTGGCACTCGGGGACTGCCGCGGTAAAGCTATTGCATGCTATGCCTTCAAGCCACACCTCCGCCCGTCGGAGTGGGGAGCGTGAGGTTTTTCGTTACGGAATTTCTGGATTCGGTCCCCGCGCTCAAGGCGCGCGATTGAAGCTATGTAATAGCTTAAAAACACCCTTTTCATAATAAGGAAAATATCTTCTCCGTTCCATGAATGGCAGATAATCTCCATACAAGCGTATTCAATTCTATCACAGTATCAATCGAGCGTAGAACCATTCATGACAACATGAATGGAGGTGATGCGAATGAGGAAGTATGATCTGAGTCACGATTGTGCGTCCTTTTGTGGCAGGCCTCTCGTGTCAAGTGATTCGGCCTATTGATCTTCGTGTTGGGCCGGTTGTACTGTGGCCGAATAAGGAACTTTGTATATTGTATTGAAAAGGATTGTTTGTTTTATAGTTGTTAGATTGGTTAAAATGTTCGATTATAACATTGATTAAGCTCTCTCGATGGATTGTAAATTTGACTTCATGATAGAGCTTAGTTTAAAAGAATTAATTGTCTAAAACATAATAGTTACGTGTAATTGCTATATTATGTGTACTCGAATGAGTTGTTACGATGAGAAAGACCGCTTTTGACGTATAGTTGTAGTAGTTTTACTGAAATAGGTAGAATTACTATTTGAGTAAAATTAAATTTTATCAGATCCAAGGTAAATTTCATAATAGGCATAATGTATATGAGTTACCCATACATAATACGTTTTGTACTTCCTATGCAGTTGTTTAGCTTCTCTTGAGACCTAAGCAGCTAAGGTCAGCTGACCGTGGCCATCACACACACAGGAACACGTTTGTTTCTAGACTATATTGTTCTATGTTAATGAAATTTTGGTCAATTACGCTCTGCTATCATATTTGAAAGCAGAATAGTTATGAATATTATGTAATGACGTGCCATTTTAATTAAGTATTTTAAGTTGAATGTATAATTTGTGTATTCTAATCCTATCTTAAAGCAACGGAGTGGTTTAATTAGTGAATTAATACATAAATTATTGATTTCTAATTAATCGTTACGTAGTTTAAACTGCAAAACACATTGTAAGTTTCCCTATAAATCTGATCAGGTTCAGAATTTTACACCCGAAAATCTAAAAGAATGTCTTTACCAATATGGCCAATAAATTGAAAATTAAAGATTGTTTGTTTTTCTCTCTTTTACGGCGCAACAGAGCGAGTTTATGGTATGGTTCTTATGGCAAAAGATAATTAGAGGGCTAGAGTCTAGACACAGGCTATTTTACCTCCGGAGCAACATTTCACTTTCATAGAAGTTTATACAATAATTTATACCGATTCCGTGTACAGGTCAATGGGAGAAGCTGCCGCTGTGGACGCTGGAGCGCGAGCTGGTGAACCAGGACATCGCGGAGAAGGAGAGCATCAAAGTGCTGGAGAAGGCCACCGTGCCTATCGTCAAGATGACCGACAAGTACTCTGATGTTAAGGTATGTGCTTACTGTAAATGAGGGCATATACAAACTTCTAAAGCGATTTTTCTGTTTTCTATTGTATATGAAAATTTGTTTCTTCTTTCATGCAAAAAATAATACGTTTCTTTAATACGTTTACTTCTACTTTCTTCAATATTTGAATATCATAGTATGTATATTCATGATTTTGTAAATATTTTCAGGTCGACATCTCTTTCAATATGAGCAGCGGAGTCAAAAGCGCCGAGCTCATAAAACAATATAAGGTAGGTTGTTATCTAGATCAGAATATATCTGTAATATCTATTATAATATCTTAGTGATAAAAATGAACAAGCGTGCCTTCTTTAGTAACATTCAATTTTGGAGCCGAAGTCGGGTCGAGTACGATATCTTGCTAAGTTCATGTTATAAACAAAATTAGTCAATATTCTTTGTTGCAAACCTTCATCCTAATCCTTTCTATTATTGTGTAAAAAGATAAGAAGTTTATCAGTCTTAAGATCAGCAAAAGACCTTTTTGTATAGAAAATGCATTTAGAAAAACGTAAAAGAGAAAGCACTTCAATGACGTTATAGAATCATAAATAATTATGAGAGACAGTAGTCAGAATCCTCGACCGCTCGACCTTGGCATAGCAGGCGCTTTATCAAGATTGTGTAAGCGAGTAAATTCAATCGGAACATTACATCACTCCAATAACCGTCTGAGGCCGTGAATCACGCTCCAGACGTACGGACAGACAAACATAAAACGTGTGCTTCCGTCTCTGATGTTAGAAGTATTTAAATATAAAGGAAATACGACGAAGAATGTTGATTGCTTAATATTTTATTTTTGAAGTTTAAATACAACGATAACATTTAAAATTTACATTATCTTCGTCTGGAATTTGTTACTAGTAGTAGTTTGTTGTTTGTTAAAGCAACTGTTTTTCTTACTTCACATGCTCTATCATACAACTACATACCTTAATTCACATCTAATTAGTACATAATTGGCATTTTCCATAAAACCTTATGCCGGTTGCAGAGCTTGACCGACCGTCAGTGCGTACCGTCGGTCCTGACGATACGCATCAACAATTGTATGACTATGACACTAATGCGCATGACAATACGCGTGCGTATGGTCGGTCTAGCTATGAACGGTTTTATGAATTTCCATACATATGACAAGCGCGACTGACGTACGCACTGATGGTCGGTCAAGCTCTGCAACCAGCCTTATAATCGAGAAATTCTGTAATTCATGCCTAAATTCAATAAAATTATAGCTGTGATAATAAGGTCCCGTAGTAGCCCTACAAAAAATACCGCAATCAATGATGCAAACAAATCAAACTCTACAGGAAAAATACCCCGTGCTCTCGCGGCTAGTCATGGTGCTGAAGCAGTTCCTGCTGCAGCGGGATCTGAACGAAGTGTTCACGGGAGGCATCTCCTCCTACTCCCTCATCCTCATGTGCATCAGCTTCCTGCAGCTGCACCCTCGACCAGAGAGGCTCAGACAGCAACATAACCTGGGGGTGCTGCTGATTGAGTTCTTCGAGCTGTATGGAAGAAAGTTTAACTACGTGAAGACTGCGATACGGGTCAAGAATGGCGGCTCGTATGTTTCCAAGGATGAGATACAGAAGGTAGTGTTGTTAACGTGAAATGATTTATTTCATTAACATTGAAAATCAATTTAAATTACACACACAACACATATTAGTGCTTAAACTTTTTTCCTTTTCATTTACCTGTTTTTCTTTTCATATGTACCTAAAATATAGTTAAGTTGATTAAAACACACAACTAATATTCTTATACGGAACCATATCTAGTTAGTCTGTGTATTTAACTTAATCTATTCCTTTGTCAAATGGTCCTTCGAGCCGGATGTTATGTTTACAGCATTTAAGAATGTAATAATGGATATATAAATATTTTGTCACGTTTGCAGGAGATGAACGACGGTCACCGGCCATCGTTGTTGTGCATCGAGGACCCGCTGACGCCGGGCAACGACATCGGTCGGTCTAGCTATGGCGCTATACAGGTTAAACAGGTGAGAATTACGTTATGTATTTATTGTAAAACTGAGTTTGTTATTAAAATTGTTTCTTTTTCTGATGCAATTTAATATAAAGTTTATCGGCGTTTTTATTTGATTTTTTTGAAAATCAGTGAAATAATAAAAAAATTTCGATTACTCTCCCATCTTTGCTATTTCAAAATGTTGACGCCATCTTTTTTTCAAAAAGCTTTTATTTTCATTTGATCTTTATACACACACTCGAATGATAAAAAGTTAATTTTTTGAGTAGATTTAGTGAATATAATTGATGTGTATCTGGTTGCGTTGCAGGCGTTCGACTACGGGTACATAATCCTGCAGCAGGCGGTGGCGGGCGGCAGCGCGCTGCTGCTGCGGCACAGCGTGCTGGGGCGCGTGGTGCGCGTGACGGACCACGTGCTGCAGTACCGCCGCTGGGTGCGCGACACGTTCGAGCCGTACTTCTTCCCGCACCGGCCCGCCCCGCCCGCCGCGCCCGCCCCGCCCGCCGCGCCCGCGCCGCACGAGCCCAGCGACAGCGAGCCGGTGAGTGCGCGCCGTCACAATACATAATAGTAGCTCAACGCTACAGTGTGCCTAGTGTGAGTTTTCATCGAGTACGAAACGTTACTATCGCGTCTGCGTCACAGCGAAATTTGTATGGGGAATCAAAGCTTCCCCATACGTCCGCTAGGGGCGCTGTTCGATTTCCCATACTAATTCGGCTGTGACGCAAACGCGATAGTAACGTTTCGTACTCGATGAAAACTCGCACTAGGCACACAGAACGGACACTCCGCCTCCCGCCAAAATTAAACACTTACCTCACCCCGCACGATCAGCCAAAAAATGGTCCGCATTTTTCTGCAAGGACGATACGCAACGAAGATTGACAACATTAATCAAATTGACTTAAAGTAATTTTATTATTTTGGATTTGTGATTATCGTTTCTCGTAGAAAATGGTTAGATATTGTGTTGTTTACGGATGTATTTCATCAGAAAAACGCGATTTTTTTTACGCTAGTCACAAATGCAGTCACATTTGCAGTCTCTACAGTGTGACTGTCAAAACGAAAATTTTGTATGGATTGTCCGGGGTGTGACAGCGTTATACCCCCCGTGTACTAATCGGTCCCGCTGCGGCTTGATCACTGACATTCGTACACTGCGTGTGCAATTGCTATGTCACGAAGGGGTCGCGCTGCACCGACGAACTTGTTCACACACGATGTGCTGAATTTGGTGCGAATCTAAGGCCGTCGGACTGCGTGTGTGTAAGATACGTATTGTAAATTGAATAATCTCTTTACACGTATCCACAACATGCTACCCACCCTTAATTACCGCCTACAAGTTATTTAGTTGTCTATTTGTGTAGTGAATAACAACTTCAAACATAAAGGTAAAGATAAAGTTAACAGTTATATTTATATGCAATTATTATGTGCAATCATGTTTAAAAAACACATTAAGTATTTTTTTATTTATTTGAATGATGAAGCAACACTATTGTTTGATATATTTCAACTTGATTAACTTATGCACGTATTTCTCTGTTACAGGACTGGTCGGACGGGTCAGCGGGCGCGGACGTGGAGGGCGAGAGCACGGACGTGGGGGGTGTTGGAGGTGTTGGGGGTGTTGGAGGTGTTGGGGGTGCGGGGGGTGTTGGGGGCGATGCGCGGCGCACGTCCCCGCCGCCGCTGTCCGCGCTGCAGTGCTCGTCGCCCACGCCGCGCCGCGTGTCCGCGCACCAGAGCCTCATCATACACCACATTACTAGCAACTCCGATTTCAATAATATACCCTCGGGTGAGATTTTTGTTTATCATGTATCTAATGTGAAACGTTTAGCTCTAGATTATTTTAAAATAAAAATAAATGCGAAAGAAACAGGTTCAAATTCCGCCTCATGATCCAACTCTTTATATCCTTTAAAAATTCCTATTTATATAAGCATATTAATGCTATAAAAAAAAGCAAAATACATCTACACTAATATTATAAAGAGGAAAACTTTGTTTGTTTGTTTGATTGTAATGAACAGGCTCATAAACTACTGGACCGATTTCAAAAATTCTTTCACCATTCGAAAGCTACATTATCCACGAGTAACATAGGCTAGGTTTTATCCCGGAAATCCTACGGGAACGGGAACTATGCGGGTTTTTCTTTGAAAGCGCGGGCGAAGCCGCAGGCGGAAAGCTAGTATTATATAAAATAAAAAATATTAATGTGAAAATATATAGGCGTCAGTCAATTTTGTTATTCTATAACATTCAGAGCATGTACTATCCGTTGAACCGGCAGGTGTGATGCAAGCGCGCTACAACAACAACAATAACAACAACAACAGTTCGAGCGGTGGCGGCGGCACGAACAGCTCGAGCGGCGGGGCGGGCGGTGGTGCGGGCGGCGAGCACAAGCGCTGCGGGCGCGCCTTCAGCTCGAAGCAGCGCCGCCACTCGCCGCCGCGCTACCGCGCCGACCGCGGCCACAAGAAGCGGCGCCAGCTCGCGCAGCCGCGATGAGGGCGCCGCGCGCGCGCGCCCCGCCGCCGCAAGTGACACGCAGGGACGGGGTGCGCGCGTGACACGATGCGTGCGTGACACGGCACTATCGGACAAGTGCGCGTCACGCAGTGCCACGATGTAATAACGCTCCAGAATGCGTTCAACGTGCGCTAGCGACACTTTAACGCCGCTGCGGTACACATGCTCTAGCTCAATCTTATGACGTCACACAAGTGTCGCGCATGACGTCACACCGCTCGTCTACAAGTACCGTGCTCTCCAAAACGAACGCCGTCGCGAAATATGTGAAATGTACGTCGAAGTGTACATGCATGGATATAATAAATAATAATAAGTCGAATATTGTAAATGACAATTAACTCGATGTCGCAAGTATGATGTACGTGACTACGCTATGACACAGTACATGTAAAAATATAATATTATAGATTTCAAATTACACGTTCTCCTCGAAAATTATATGCCCTTAGTAAAATAATGTGCGGTATGTGACGTCACACTATGTAAATGGCTCTGTGTGATGTTTTATTTACTTTGATGTCACACGCACTCCCTAAAGTTAATAATCACAAAAAAACTATGCTGTGTAATGTATAGATGCGTCTCTCGTAATAGACGTGTAAACCTAATTAGTATGTGCCACCAAACACGTGAACTTACGTGACGTGATGTGAAACTCGTTACCATAATATTGCATAATGAGAAATATTAGTGTGACGTCATGTATCAGCCCCAATCGATTGTTAATATGCATATTTTAAACTTGAAAACATTATGAAGTTTCAAGTGATTTCAAATGCTAAATTTAGTTCGGGAATACATTGAAATCAAACAAAACAAGATTGGGGATAAATGTCTTATTGAACAGGGATTAACCGAAATATACGGGAATATCAATCGATTTTACTGAATTTATGATGGGATAACAGTTTGCTTGTGTTTTTTAGATCGATGATTGGTAGAAATATGGTTGAGATATAAATAGAAAGAAAATACGACTATGAGTCTAAAATTGTCGAAATCGTCTCGAAAAATTGACAGCCAGCAACCCAAAAGAGTTAATATATATATATTTAAAACTTTTATACAAAATAAGCTAGAATTTATTTTATATTAGTATTGTGTGTAGATGTATCTAGAGACTCGACTATGTCCTAGAAATACAGTTTGTGACGTAAAGTTCACTTATGCTGGTATTTAACTGATACACACAATTACCTAATTCCAAGTCTAAGTACATGCCAAAAGCAATGGACTATAGCATTTCATAAAGAAATTATGGTTAAAAGCTAATTACACCATTTATAAGTCAAGTCTAAGGCAGATGATTTTTATATTTCGGTTGAATATGCCTAGGCTACAAATAAAACTAATGAAAATCATAGAAAAATTAAAAAAGTACAATTACAAAACGTCAAGTACGTATCGTAAAACGTTATAAAGGTGTAGATATGTTACCGACACGATATTCGGTCTATAAAAAAGGCACATTACGTTAGACGTCAAAGTGAGATGGCACGATTCAACTATCGTGAGCAAAAAAGAGACATCTGAAGTAAACTGTGGCTAAATACCCACATTTAGACGTGCCACGCTATAATAACCTATCTACATTTTTCCTAATAATTGATACCAAGTATGTTATTCCCTCATAAATTTAAAATTTTTCAAATAACATAGTGCAAATTATTAGTGGTTCCCGGTGACTCAACACTGCCAATGTTTAGTGGACAAGTTAGAGCCGTGCATGTGTATATTGTATATAAGACTTGTGCGATGATGGGACTTTGGCACAGGTGTAGGGTTTGTATTTTAGGATAAATATTTTCCTTGATTAGATATAAAAATGGGAAGTGAAGATGTGTATATGTGGATATGTGTAAAAAAATTCAGTGAATAAAGGACTTTGATTTAGAAAAATTATGGCGAAAACAGACATTTGGCGATCGTGTAATAATCGATCTCTTTCGCTTTTTCTGAATTTCATTCATAACGTAACGTTATAACAGTTTTAATATTTAAAAAGTGCTTCTAATTTTCGTAATATTTAAAAAAAGAAATTTAATTGAATAAATAAATGTTTGAGTCCAAATTCCAGATAACATAATGTGTTTGAGGATGATTTCTGTTTTATAGTACTTTTGGAAATCAAATTAAAATGTCTGTTCACATGACATGTATATTCGAATAGCAATAATATATAAATTATTATATTATTTATGTCCTACACCTGGGCCAAAGTCACCAAACGCACGCAACCTAGGTTAGTCGTTAACTGTGTGGAAATCATGGACTAGCTTTGAACAAACTTAGCGCTGCTAGATATAGGGCGTAATATTGGTATAACGATATCGGTTTTATAAAACGGAAAAATTGAAAAAAAAAAATCAATTAGAAAATTTGGGTTAGTACGGGGCTAGAAAGAGTCGTATGCGTTCAGAAATTAATGAAAAATTGTTACAAGTTTCTGAACTCGAATGAAGATTGTGGCACTAATCATGATAATGGTGTTTTATACTCAGTTTTAACGATATATATTTAAAGTAAATAACTAAATATTAATCGTATTTCTTAAATAAATTAACAGAGTTAGCATTATGAAATTCCAATTTATTATTAGTGTGATATTCTCGATATTATAACAAGTAGGTTTCCTAGACTTCGGCCCGTGCTAACCCGCCGTGGACAAGCTAAGACTTGAGTACTGTAACACCAAAAAAAGCAATATTAATAATAAATATAACAAAGCGTTTTGCGAAACGAATCATTATATAAATATTGTAATTTGTAGTTAATTTATTCGTGATGATTCTAGTGATTTTGAAATTACTACGTGATTACTTAATTTATATATAGATTTATATTTTGTGTAGATACAAATGTATTGATAAGTTGTTTTGTATGTTTGTCTATGAACTATGAATTTTAAACACTTGTCCCGTTTCCGTATTGTAACACGATTTCCTTTCAGTTAGTTGAATTTTGACATATTAAATCTAGAAGCCAAATGTCAAAATCTTACTAACAAAAAGAGAAATGAATTATTTCGTATATTTCAAATAAACCTATTGTATAAAATGATAAAGGTTTCTCTTACTCTGTCTTTTTTGTGAAAAATCTTTTATTAAAAGGAATGATCTCCATAAATAGTTATAAACTATAAATAAATAATTATCTTTATATATAAAATTTCACTAAAAGGTTTATTCATAAAATTAGACGGAGAAGATTGAATGAATATATTACAACTTTTATAATGAAGTAATTTCTTGTATTCACCTTAATGTTGAATGACAAAATTATAAGAGGCAATTTTCATTTATTTTTTAATACAGAAACTAATAAGTTTTAGTAGTTTATGAACTGCTTTCGTCAATATATTTTAAATTTATACTTACTGTTACTACACGTACAAGGAAAATATAATCATAGAACACAACATAATATGTTTATAAAGACAAGTCCGTAATAATTACAATAGCAATAATTAATAAGATATAATAACATCGGTGTTTTGTCCCTTTCTCTCTAAATAATTTGATGTAAGAGGGAATAGGACAAAAACAATAATTGAAATCGACAAGACAATAGATTTAAAATGTTTTCTTTCGTTTCAATTTTTGGTAAAGATGTAATGTACCAATGGGAATCGTGATTGCAGATGTCAAACTTGTTTCAACCAATCACGTGACATTGTTTTAAAATTCCACCAACGACAATAGACCAATGGTTTTATTTTGCATCTAGATCATAGATTCCTATTTATATTTTATAAAAATAGCAATAAATTACTTGCTTTTACATAGTTACTTGTGATCGAAAGAAAATATTAACTCGGCGATGTAATTTTACACAATATTGAAGATTTTGTACTAATATTCACTCCATGTTTAACATATTTTTAATAAGGATAAGCTATGAACTTGCAATATTTTCTCATAAACGTATACAATAATCAAAAACGATGCTATTCATAGTGTAACATAATAACATATCAAACAATACAATAGATACATTCCTTTTGATTCGGAAACGCATCTCGCTTGAAAAAAAAAACAAAAAAAAAACTCAATGGACTCGAAAAGTTGACTATGTATATCCGATGTGTTCTTCAAGATTTTTGTATGTTTGTATGTAACGTTAAATTATTGTTACGGGCTATGCTTGGTTTGATACGACATAGATTAATTCCTTGATCTTATTCTTTATTCTCGATTATTCGATTGCCAATGTAACTGAGAATACTAAGTGCTCCTTATGCCTTATATTATGAAATAATCGGAATAAATTTAATAATATTCAAGTTTAAAGTAAAGATAGTGAATAATAAGAACGATGTAAGCCGTGCAAATAAATTACGCGTAAGTTGCACTTCCTGCCACAGAAATCGGGCGACTCTAATGTTATATTCTAAAATGTAAACAGAATCTGCGCTTATTAATGTGTAAGTAATAAAAGGGAATTAAGGTTGTATTTTTTATCAAACAAGTTATTTTTACAGCTTAGTACAATTTTTAAACGATGGGATGATATAGCCTTATATGTATAGCTTAAGGTCTGGTATGTATGATATAATTATAGCTAGCGGTGTGCGCGTGCCGGGCCGTCATGAATTGTGTTGGTACTTTTTTGTGGCGCGAAGTGTAGGCCTTGTATATCACATGAAAAGGAACGGAATGTGTGTTCGTATGTTGTTAATATGTAACGTTTGTACATAAGGATAGCTAAGTGTACATACACTTGTATATAGTGTGTAAATACACTAGAGATATACAAATATTTAATATTAATATAAAGTTTGAATTAAAGAACGTTTTAAATTAAATAAATTTATAAAAAAATACAAAAAAATATAAAAATTTAATAAAGACATACAGTGAGTATGAAGTGGAAAAGCAATTTTGTTTTTTATTTATTCCTTGTCTTAAATATATATTATTCATAAGTACAAACCCTGGACTGCTTAAAGACAGCAAAAAATTCAGCAAGTAGCTTGCGAACAAAATATCTGAGAGATGAATGAACGAAGAAAATTTATTGTTGGGATAAAACATAAATCAGTACCAGTTGATACCTAGTTCAATATGATCAATTATATAGTAACAAGAACATTATTATATATGATGTATCAAAGTCTAGAAAAACTAGCAAACACGCTACACTAATAACTAAGTATATAGAGTTGACAATTTCTTTATATTGAATTCGGCGAAGTTTCTACACGAAGGGCCGCTAAATCCTTTGTAAGGTTTCTAATTCATAAGACACATTTTAAGGTCATCATGAATAAAGATTACATGTGTTTCGTTCTTTGAGCATCATAAGTTATAACTAGGTAATTACCTACTTTTTATAGGCTATGTACCTACTTTCAACCTACCTGTTAGTCAGAATCTTTTAAAACAAACAAAATCTCTAATAAACTTGTACTGCATGTAGTTAGCAATACCTAAATTGTTTGAGTATCCTTAGGATGCTAATTCGATCACAGCATGATCTACTTAAAGGCTAATTAAGTCAGTAGTTGAAAGCTTGTCGTCGATGCGAGCGTGCTGTCGACTAATCTTACTTAATGGAGGGAGATTTTACATAATATTATGAACGATCTTTGAACGATAGTAAGTAAAACTACTTACATAAAAACTCTATGGTACCTACGATAAAGTCGTTGTTATTTCGAATGCATTTCATGCCTCTTACACTGATTAGATATGGGAAAATCCTTATACAAAATATCATGATACTTTCTACCTATAAGGTGTTGTCATAGCGGTTATAGGATACTCACCCGACTTCAAAACCCATCTGCTCACCGTCACGCTGCAGCTGTAATCGTTATAATATGCGCATTTTCTGGACCAATTGGTATAACATTGTGCCTGACATTAGGTAAGGGGCACAGAATAGGAATCAATCAATAAATACTTTGTACATAAAGCAAAAATCAGATATATGAAGTAGGTAGGTAACTTTTTATGAATTCACCTAAATAAGTTCGAGTGGGTTGATTTTAATTAACTAAACGCCTTGTGTTCGAAACCTTACGCAGTCGCTCTGAGTACTTTAAGTAGTACAACATAAATTCTTCTGTCTATATCAGTTATACTGGGAAGTGGGTGGATAATTTACAAAAAATACGTAAGTATAGGTAAACTACAACCATCGCACCAAACGCATGGTACCTACCTATCTTCAATCGTTGTTTTGTGCCAAGGCGAAGGTTCCTATGTACCTACATCTATTTACATGAATACAATCATTATAAAGAGGAAATATTTGTATGTATCGAATACTCAATCGATTTAAAAAAAGGATTTTACTATGAGAAACCTACAACAATACAACCTTATTAGGTATAGCGCCCTGCGCCGACATTAGGGCGCTTGTACACGCTAAGAAAAAACGCCGGTCGTACCTAAGAATTCGTGTCGTAACTAGAAAATAACTGTGTACACAGGTGTACACTGCTTTACGCGTTTATGCATTAAAATTGATATTGTTTTAGTTTGTCATTACAACAGCAACAGCAACAGCAGGTAATTTTTGTAATTCAATTTCTATCTACATTCTAAATTGTAAGTACCTATAAGACAATCAATTATTTTAACTAAACGTTCAATGCATATTAAATTGTATTTACTTATTCGTTAGGTACCCGTTTCAATGCCTGTGGCAATTTTCTATTTTCCTTTAAACTTACAAAGTCGAACAGCTGTAAGGGGTGAGAAACTTTGCGTCTAGCTTGTATCAGATAGAGACAGAAGTCAGAACGGGTCACTAACTTTTTTAACGATACTTTCTAAGTTTATATCGCTCGCTATGATAAAACATATAGTTAACACATGTCTGGATTGTAGAAGATACTTATCAACTTATGGGATAAGTATTAATCTTATTTACCAAAATTATTTTTTTTAATTGCGGCTGACCTCTGAAAAGGAATGGATTGTGTATCTATCATCATGACCAGTTATGGCGTAATGTAACGAAATTAAGCTAGAGCATAATAGTGGTAGGTACTATTCATAATTATCTAATATGTACATGCGATTTTTTATTTTAATATCATTTTTGCGTGCAGTAGGTGTATTTGTATAAAATGTATTCAGCATTTTTTTATCTGCATTCTATCAAAACTTTTACATTGGCCAGACGAAATATCTTAATTGTATCACGGCTCCTATTTTATTTTCAGAAAGATAACTGTTATTCAATTTCACAAAAAGCAGCATCATTTACTGCTTTAAATTGAATTATTTTGTAATTTTTGTGATCACTTTTTAAATGATTTTTTGTAACAACGGTTCGTTCAATATTATCACGAAAAAATAGGTGTGGCATTTTAAATCATTTATGAAGTAGGTAATGGAATAATATGCCTGCTGTTATTGCCTTCATATGGTGTGCATGGTGCGGCAAATTAGTTTTCTGCTCTACTTGTTGAACAGCATTTTTAAGGAAAATCTTTCAGTATTTCAATGTTTATGATATAACATGTAATATCACTGAACTAGAGCCAATATAAATAAATAAATAATAATAAATAAATATTATAGGACATTATTACACAAATCGACCTAGTCCCACAGTAAGCTCAATTAAGGCTTGTGTTGTGGGTACTAGGCGACGATAAATATAATATTTAATAAATACATATATAGATAATAACACCCAGACCCAAGAACAAATAATTGAGTTCATCACACAAATATTTGCCCTGACCGGGGATCGAACCCGGGACCGTCGGCTCAGTAGGCAGTTACTTTACCACTGCGCCAACCGCGTCGTCATATATATAAATTTTATTGCATCGCTATTTTAAACCTCATGTTCATCGTGGTCTAAAGGATTATTTTTTTAAAGATAGGTAATTAGTTGAATGATAGTAGGTATTGGAAGGCTGATAAACAGAATTTGTACTTGTAAATGCGAAAATAGAGAATCTGATCTGATAGGTATTTCATAATACGTTATATTATTATTACTTATTTGCAGAAGTGTAAATGCTTACTGTGGAACAATTATAGAGTCATTTTTATAAAAGAGACAAAATATAACATACCTTTAACATACTTACTCTATAATAACATTTTTTGTTTTATTTTTTTAACTAATTATGTAATTACGTTACTTGATTAGTCTTATGCCCTTAAATCACCATTGCATTGCTGAGAATCTGAAAAAAAAAACAAGCTTGCGATTATTCACTTAACAACGACTCTACCAAAAATATCATCTAGGTATGTAGGTACTGCTAGTAAATCCGTTGAAAATATAGAGCATCAGCATAGCATCACTAGTTGTGAACGATTTGTAGGTACCAGTATAATTTTATAATCCAATTTCAACTCTACTGAATGTAGAGTCGGAATTACTTTTCTGTACTTTTTTGCATTTAGATCCGTCTCATTTTTTGACGACTTAAGATTTAACTACTATAACTTATTATCTTTCAATTTAAAAGAGCTCACTATATTTCAGTAACTACACTGTCACATCCAATTTTATGTGCCATATCAAATTTTATTTGATCCCCGGTTCACACATCAATCTCTCTGCGATTAGACTCTACGACGCTCGCATAGAGACGATTTTAGAGCGATTTAATTGTTGTATCTAACCTTGTTTGAGGGTAGATTGCGCATGCGTGCGGAGCGTAAACACGCCGTAGCGTTCAGTCATACGGCAACCGCCGCCGGGGACGAACGTGTATCCGCGCGCGAATCATCCGAATCGTCGTAACCGCACGTGTGCTATGTAAGAGTCGTTTTTAAACGTTTCCTTTTTGCTATATAAGTGAGTGAATTTTGGAGAGGTTCAGAAGGTAAGCGTTATTGTTACATTTACACAGAAAACTTATATTGATATTTTTGTATCGTACTGGGCGTTATCTGACAAATCCTTTTTTAATATGTGACTTAAAGAATCAGGTCCTATTTCCATATTCATGATGCTGTCACGCGTGCGGCTCGGAGCCGCCGCACCGACGGTTTTCATGCAGGAAAACATCGTATATATTAAAATATCTCACGTTTTCATTACAGAAAAGGTATTGGAAAATTCAAATTCAAATTGTACTGTTTACATAAAGTATTACTATTCTTGCTCTACATTTTATTAATTTTGTAATTCCCTTTTTGTTTATGTTTTATTCTTTCTTTTGTCTTAACATTAACATTTTTTCTGTTTTGTTTTAGCGTCAGAAGTTAATCATAAGAAGTGTTACATTGTCCATCCCACGTGGCGTCTGCGAAGGCAATTATTATCACTTAGTTCACAACAAAGACGTAGTACTGCGCAGTTATGAGCTAATGAACTTGCCATTGGTACAAAGTTTCATTAGTTGCTTCGAGTAAATTATGTTGGAGAATAACAATAATAAAGCAAAGTACTAAGCCTGAATAATAATAAATAAATGGGATGTTGTTTAATTGAGACTGAAAATGAAATCATTCTCTTGGATGTTAACGTTTTCATAATCTGATTAATGTCATATTTTGTGTCTATTTTTATATCTTCACTTTTCTAAATTACAAGAAGAAAAACTAATTTCACAAATTAAATATTTTATACGAATATAGTTATGCAAGGAAAACAATTCTCTTCGTAATATTTCTGGAACCCGGCTGCCTATTTCTGATATTATCGCCAACATTTATGAAAAAATGTTCCAACCTCGATACCCTTGCCTTTATTATCAATACTTACGATGTAATCAGAAACACAGCTGCCTTACATTATGATCATTTGGAGTTTTTACCATTTGTATTTTGAATACCTTACTACTTACCTTCTTTACTACAAATAATTTGACTCTATTTCTGCACACTGCATATATCTGTCCTAGTTTTATTAAGAAAAAATATTCCAGAAATATAATGTGCTCTACAAATAAAAAAAAATACCTTGGAATTAATACGTAAAACACCATAACGAATATTCCAAGAAGAAGCAATTATCTACAATCTACATTGTATCTACTCCCACACGATATTACTTAGTCGGTAATACACCGAAACTTTTGGAAGCACCTTAGTTCCAACGTGAGATTACTTCGAAGGTGGTTTGGATTTAGTTCAGAATTGGACCCAATTTTGCATCCCACATTGTCCAAGTTAATCGATATAAGATTAGATGTTAGAAACAGTATTGACAAACTTAAAGCGGAACAGTATAAACAGTATTGAAAGTGGATCAATAATATTATACCTAAACTATAGTCGAGCCAATTTAATAGGCAACATTTGACGTCTATCAATTTTATCTTACCTGCTTAAAAATATCGATTAAAGTGAATTAATCGATACGGATTTGAAACATTTGTCAATCGAATTTATTAATTTATGATGATTTTTATTCACAAGTAATCAATGCATTCGATTCTAGATGTCAGATTTCGATTTTTAGAGTAACGTCTCTGGTATTTAAAAAGAAAAAAGGTTTATTGACACAAAATTGTAGCGACGTCAGTTCTTCAATTCAGAAATTATTTATTATGTTTAGTATGGTTTATCAGTAAAATGAAATCTTAAAATTACTTGTATCGGTCATTATTATTATAAATATGTACTTAACCATAATTGAAAAAAGTTAAGCAAATGTGCAGTTCTAACAAAACGAAATATCATGTTATTCTATGTCGTCGTTACTAGGTTACGTTGTTGAATTTTGTTGAACTGTCAAATGTTGCCTATTATAATGGCTCTACTATAATAAATGTATGCCAAGGCGTTTTGTCCATACAAATTGCTACTATGCTTGAAAATTCTACATGGTTTATAACAAGGGTTTATAAATTCAATAAAATTTTAAAAAGAATGATATCTGGTATATTCGTAACTTCCTTGATAAAAGAAAAATAGTTTGGAAAATCCAAAAGTGCACGCCTCATAATCTCATCCTTTACAATAAAATTGATTATTTATAAAGAGTACACTATAAATATAAAAAAGAAATAAAATAAAACAGTTGGAAAAGTAAAGAAAGCGGTACCGTAATAATTGAGCTATTTTTCTTGTGGCCCCACCTAGATGTGAAACTGCGCAGGTTTAAGGGACTGACTACCAACTTATTTTTTTAAACCTTGGCTTATAGTATAAAGAATCGAGTTTATAATGGTGAATTTTGAGTACACTATAAATATAAAAAAAAGTCGATATTTTTTTTGTTTATTTAATAACAATAAAACCACATCGAATCAGACCCTGAAAAATGAAAGGGTTCTATTCCTGAGCATACTCAATCGTAAGAGAAAAAAAAGACTCGATTAGTAAAGTATTTCGGTCGCTATCGTGTTAACAAGAAAATCCTCCGCACATACAGACACACGGACGTCCAAGACAGAACTTTTTTAAACTGTTTTTTAACTAGTTTAAATAACAAAAATGACATCAAAAATATCATGAATGTTAAAAATAGTGTTTTTTCTTAATATGTGTGTGTATGTATTATCTTACAAGTGCAATGTATGATACATAAAGACATTTTAAGTTTGAAAAATCAGATGTTTTGCGCGAAGTGACAGTAGTACCCACCTCAACGCTTCGCTTATGAGGCGTGCAATAGTATAAATGTGTTATTAAAACAGTTGAACTTCATTATAAATATTGTTTTGTTTATTATTTAAAGAAAGAGAGGAATTCGCAAAGAAATTAGCTGTCAAAAGTTTGGCCTACGCGTCATTCATCATGTAAATCGGACGTTCTTCATGTTTTACTTTTCTTATTGTTCTTTTTTAAGACTCTGTTTTTGTTTATAAGCAGCTGAAAAATATTTAATGCGAAGCAAATAAATCTTAGGTTATTTTGTGGTTTAGACAAATAATTATTTTACGTAATGTTTTATGAGACAACCGCAAATTAATGTTGTTATGACACGATTGATGAAGACTAAGAAATTTTGATTAAAAATAAATAAGTAACAAAACCTACAAACAAACTAAAAATACAAACACAGTAGTTAAGATCAATAAATTGAGAAATACAACAAGCTTAACCATTTCCGTAAACCAGAATTATATGATAAATATAAAGCTGTATTAAAACTTTTTCAATTAATTGAGCACTAATGGGAAAAATTTGTTTTGTGAAAAGTTCTTTGATGCGGAAGTGGCTTTAAAAGCTTTGGGTGTTTTTGGGAAAATTTACTTTTTGGCTCAAGCTATATTATCTTAATTAATTAATACATTTTAACTCACACATTGGGTTATAATATTATATACATATTATAGAGTTTTGTCTCTACATAATCACATACTTCTACTTTTATATAAATTTTGATGTTTTTAAACTAGTAAGTTTGTTTTTTGAACGCACTAATAAAAGTTAGTATCTCGAAATGAATCGAAATGAAGAAAAATCATTCTAGTGTTTTACCAAGTAACGAGCAATAGCAATAGGACGGAATATCAATGAAAAAGGTTGTAGCAATTGCTTAGCTTAAATCATAATCCTTTTAGAACAACTAACAAGTTGCTTGGATCCGCTAGTAATGCATAAATTTACATTTTACTACATAATTTCCTGTGTTACAATTTTGTTAAGCCGTACCGGTGATAATAAGTAAGCCCAGTTTCAAGGTTGTAATTATTTAAAAAGGCTCAAATAGACACCTATATTTAAAGTAAAACTCTGTTTCTGTATGCGGTCCCCAATTCCTTGTAATGGGATCTTTAATACGGTAACTTGGAAGAAGTTTAGCGAGTCTTTGTTCGTTTATTGCTTTTCGAGAAAAAATTTATTCATGACGTCGAGATTTCTTAAGTTTCGACATTATTCGCCGAATAATTTGAATTGCAGAGGATGAAAGACATTTCTGTCTTTAACGGCATTTAATTAATAAAGTATAAATAACTAATTTAAATGTATGGAATACCTTATAATATAATAACGTTGCGTGCAGGAAGAACTATGCAAAAAATACAGTATGTGTTCCATTTTCTATGATATAGGGTTTCTTTATAGAATTAAGACGCCTACATTTATAAACGTTCAATGCTACACGAAACTAACTAGTTGTGAAAGAATAATTTCCATACATTAATATAAGGGCCTTATATTTTTTACATTATTTACATCACTTCTCCGACGGCTAAAAGAATGCATCTTAATAAATATAACACTTTCTAGAACAATTATGTTAAGTACAAAATATGACTCTACCCTCCTTGGAATATGCAGAAAATATAGCAAATATATATTTGAAAAAATTAAAACACTATAAAAAAAATCATCCGCCTACTTCATCTTACCGCCTAGGCACGCCGCCCGAGATCCCGCCCAAGCAAACAAATTTCTTCGTCGATTGCTTTTTATAAAATATAGCATTAAATACTAAAATCAAGAATAAGATGAATATCAGAAACTATGTTATAGTTAGTATATCGGAAGTAGGTATATTGGTGAGGCGATGGCGCGAGAATTCCGAAGTTCATCGCGTGTTTCCGGTATAATTAGCTAGTGTTGGAAGGTTTCACTGAATGTCGACTCATCGTTTTCTTAGAAAGTAGTTAATATAGCCTTCTTGTTTCTATTGTAAAATTATCAAGGCTGTCTGTATCATATAAAGAAATACATATTTCAATGTCAATGCGAATTAAAATTAAATGGCTTCGTAGACATGGGCCCAAGCATGGGCCATTCGTTCTTCTATTGTTTTCTTTGTTTATCTTAATATATATAAATCTCGTGTCACAATGTTTGTCCTCAATGGACTCCTAAACCACTTAAGCGATTATAATAAAATTCGCACACAATGTGCAGTTCGATCCAACTTGAGATATAGGATAGTTTAAATCTCAATTCGTTTTAGAGAAAGCGGGCGAAGCCGCGGGCGGTAAGCTAGTACTACTATATAGCGTAAGAATTTTATATGTGGAAGAGTGGAGAGAAAATAGATTTTCGTGAGAAATTAACGTGTTCAAATAAAAAAAATACGGTCTACGCAATCTAGTGAAAATTTAGTTACAAAATTTTGTGAGAGATATTTAATCGATTTTAATTTATAGATTACAAAATAAAAGACAGATGGAGCGTTGCCGAACTAAACCGAATAATTTATCGTCATTTTCAATAAAGCTATGTGTGCTGTCATTTCACCGCTGCACTGTACGTACACGGTGCTTCTGTGTGCGTGTAATGTTGCAAGATATAGAAAAATTTCCCAAATTTTTCCCCGACTACGGAAAAAAGAGGGTTATGTTTTTCGAGTTTATGTATGTATGTATAATATTTCTTTGACACGCCCTGCAGTATAAACCGTTGGACCGATTTTGAGTGATGAGGTTTCATTGCAATGATCTGAATTATTATGTTAGTGGCGGTAGTGACGTAGGCTATATACATAAATGAGAAGTCAAGTTTTAATTTTTATTTAAATTCTTTTATTACATAAAGTACCTGCCTACTAAAGTTATATATGGACAAAATAATTGTATTCAATTTTTTATTAAATAAATTAAGTACATAAAAAAAGTTTCAATATTAACTATAATAATTATATTATTTTTTATTTTTCATAATATATGAATACGAAATACGAAGAGCGGAAGTTTTTAGTCGAGAATACGGGACATTTTATTTTCATCATATCCATCTTGGAGTTCACATAAATTAAATCGCTAGCGAAAACGACTATGACGTTTTTAAGCTTTATAAAAGTAACAAAATAATGTATTATGCTTATTAAAATAATCTAATAATGATCATGAACCTTTAGTGCACTATACAAATAATCACATTCACGATCGAAAAATCCAACAGCATTACCCTGAAGATCTTTTAACCATTTTACCGTTTTACCAATAAAAATGGCAAATTCATTTTCAAAATACTGGCAACATACGTTGAAGTTTTGTATTCCTTCATATCTGTAAAATTATTATTCGTATTAAAGAAATAAATCAGCCAAATAATCTACAGAAAACCTGTGAAACGATGTTTTATCTTTTTTTTTGTTTTCGGGAACAAATTTTACAGCATTTTATTATCACAAGACGGCATTTTTTTACTAAAATTGCAAACCCTTTTTGACGTATTGCATGACACTATATGCGCTATAGCAATGGTGCAGCGACGTATTTGTTTTTGATTTCGTATTTTCTTTGACAAGGGCGACGGGCGGTTGTCATGCTCCATCTGTACTTTATTTTGTAATCTAAGTAGGTACATATCTATTTTACCAAAGATTACAAATATTGTAAATTCGCTAAACTTCAATCTCTGTAGTTTAACTGTAAACTATCACAAAAGATTGGTTCCCTTGCAGCTTATAAAATGATCTCTTTATTATGAGGGCTCTAAATAAACTTACAAATTGGGGCTCTCAATAAACTGTTCGCAATAATATATTCCTCCTTGTGACTGAATCTCAGTCAGCTAAAAGTGAGCACAAAATTTGTCCTTCGGGCAACAAGCGTGAGCCGTTCAACAAAATATGTTCCTGATATTTTATCTGTTTGACAGTGACATGTTAGGGTCCGCTTGCAGCCAAATCGGTTTCCGCTACGTATAGGTCTACCAGAATCTGATGGCATATTTATATTTAAGAAATAAAAGATTTTCATGTGGCAACTTATTTGACAACTATCAAATTGGTTGTCAAATTATTTGTCTTTTTTGCAGTTGATAAATAATTTTTAGGATTTTGTCTAAAAAATCTTCGAAAATGTCGAAAAAGCCGCTGTGATCACAAGCAAGAGGTGTTGTTTATAATGTGTATAGAAAAATATTTGATGAAGAAGGGTCAAACACATCACAATTTTCAATTTAGAAGATTTTATTGGTAAATTGGACTTACCCGCTTTGATACTTTTAATTAAAAAATATTATATGTAGGTAACTATAATATTGTTTGTTGATTGGAATATAATTTTATGAAAACTTATTACAGGAGTTTCCAATACGGCTATTCGTCAAGTCCAAGATGTCCAAGTCAATTTTATAATGTGTGTATCTGTTAATACTTACGAAAATAAACATAGTTTTATTTTACTTTTATTTTATTTTTAAAAAAATTATAAGCAGTCTAGTTTTCTATCGATATAACATCGATATTTTCACATGGCATAATGATAATGAACATACAAATATAGGTATGTGTAAATAATAATATGTATTACCTGTGTAAAAGTAATATGTATATTATACATGTAAGTATGTACCTACATAATATTAAGTGGATATCTCATTATTAAGTACAGTATTGTCCACTTATGTAATGTGACTAATGATATAAACTAAAAAATAAGCAGTATCAAGATCGTTCAGTCCATTTTCCCTAGGGTTGCACACTCAAAATTTTGATTTCCCTAATTGCCATCAGATTCTGGTTTACCTATATCATATTATATTCTGTAATGGAATTATTATGACGAATTAAATTTCGAAAATAAGTGAGAAGGAACATGAACAAAATAAGAGTAGCCGACGTTCCCAAAAACGAGGAAGGTTTGGAGCGAATTTTCAAACGACTTCAAAAAGGGGGAGGTTTTTAATTGGACTGTATTTTTTGCCAATGTTATCTCAGAAGTTTCAGCTGGCTTAACCGATTTTGATGTTTATTTTTTACTTGAAAGCCTTCATGTGGTCGCATTTCAAATTTAAAGATATGTTACCTACAATTTGTAAGCTGTATAGATTTTTGTTAAAAAAAATGTGTGCGTGTACTAGTGTACCTACACACGTAAGAAGTGAAATCTCTTTATGAAATTATTTTTAAAAAAATAATTTACTATATGCAACTTTACAGAAATACGTCGAATCACGCGTGGTAGGGATAAGAAAAAGATTGCGCGTATCGGAAGAATGTCACGCGTAACGAAAAAATGTTACACTAAATTTTTTTCCAACCCCGATAAAAAAGTTTCACTTCAAAAGATGGCGCGTAACGGAAAAATGTCACGCGTAACAAAAAAATGTTACACTCAATTTTTTTCCAACCCCGATAAAGAAGTTTCACTTCAATAGTTTATTATTTTACCGAGCGTTACAGTTTTGATTCGAAATAAGTATCACATTAGTTAATGAAAATAATATGTCCTACTTATCCTTAATGCATTTTCATTTATTAACCTTATCTTATTTATTGCACAAAACCGCCCACGACTCATTCAGATAACCTAAAATGTTACAAGTTTATTGAAAAGCTCTACAGAATTAAAATACTAACTTAAATATAGGTTATAGGTAGGTACATAACATTTTTTTAAATACAAACACAGAATTTAAAGAACAATTATAAATATCTTTAAAATCCTGAATTCTGAAACAAAAATTCTCTTTCTTTATTTTGAAAAGTGACAATCATCTAAGTGAATTTGACTTGAAAAATAGGCGTTTAAACAGAAAAATGTGTCCGTCGTTTGGAGCAATAAGTCGATGCCGTGGGGAATAGAACTTCAGTGATTTGCTTTCAAATAATGTATTAAATTGACTGCTGGATATCCGCAGAACGTTAATGTATTCAATATAAAAACGTTTTATTAGTTTAACATAAGTATTGTAGGTACGTGTTATCCATTAGGTAATTTTTGTTTTGTTTCCATTAAAACTTTTGTATGGTCAATACCGAGCGGCCCGATCGGGCCACGACACAATAGATTTTCTATTGTGTCTGTGATTCCGGGGGCTGAGGGCATTGTTAAACAATTACGAACATTACTTATAAGCTATAGGTAGATAATGTTGACTGTTGAGGTAAGTACTTTATAATGAAATCCTATAATATAAATACCTACTAAGACAAAATAGAAAAAAACAACTTTAATGCAAGCTTTTATTGTGCTTTGATCTACCAATTTTGAGTTAATGGCCCATAATGTCAAATCGTCGCAATGTCAAATTTTGGCTTATATCACCTTCGTTGACCTTAGTAAAAAATTTCGATTACATAATACCTATTGTATTATATGTAAAGAAGTTTCCAATATATCGTATAAATTAAGTCAGTATTACATTATTTTCTAGATAAGTTTGCATTACCTATACTGTTTTATTAACACAATTTTATCGGCTACGACTGCCGGAGAGACTTTTGGAATGGAGTGAATGGGCGGCTTTTCAATTACTTTTTATCTCTATAATTTAACTTAGTATTCCCTTTTATTATTATGTTTTTTGCTATTGAAGGAATTTAGAATTTTTATACATTGGTATAATTTTTAAAGATTTAGAAGATTTATATAGCGCCCATATTTTCATTAGTAGATAAGTATAGTTTGATAATACAAAAGTGTTTGTCTCTAACTCTAAGTATATACCTATTCTCCAGTTGAATTGCTCCGATTGTTGTTAAGAATAGCCAAAAGGCACGTTACGACCAATAAGAGTAAAGTATGACTGAAAATAATTCAGATAACGCGAGAAAAACTGCGCCTTTCTCTTCTTTAGTTTATTGACTATGCGATCGAAGGCACATGCATAGTTAGTATCTAGGTTTATATTAATAAAAATTGTATTTATTAGACACCCATTTCTATTTACCGTTCGTTTATTAGTCCCATATTTAGATACGTATTAAACGCAATACACATAAAAAAATGTTGTGTGGTTTTATGAAACCACGGTAAAAGTGAAACTTTTTTTCACACTATAGACAATTAACTAAAAATTATCATATTTGTACGATAATAATTATCGTTCGTATCGTGCGTCACGCGACATGCGCTACATAGAACAAAAAGTTTGAGACGATGTAATAAAAGTTTCACTTTAATAACGTTCATGATTCATCATACTTAGAGCTTTATAGATAGAGACAACGGATATCCACTAGACAATTGTTCCAAAAACATCATTATAAATTCTCTTTGTAGCTAAACCTATCCTGATTTAATATTTTAGTTGTAAAGCATACTGATTAAATTGCCAACGTGATGTCTGGCGTATAATCCGGGCAGTTCACGTATAATCCGACCAATTTGACCGGTCTCACCCGGAGGCGAGGTAAAGAAGGTAAATTGAAAAGTCAATGAAATAACCACAGACTAATAAAAGTATTTTAATGGTTTGGAAACTACTGAACTATATTATAGGACCGCTGTTACGCCGGGCTGACATGTAGAACGGTATAAAATGGTAATTTATCATACAAACCATTTGATTTATGGTCTGGTATGACATAATTATGCAAAAGATTTTTCTGTTCCAAAACCTCATAATATAAATTTTTGCCCTATTTGTTTCTATGATTATGAAATTTTTCTATTAATAATGAAAGTAATTGCAAATTCAGAAAATATTAAATTAATTTCTTTATTGAAATTCTTCTTAAAAAGCTTCCTTTTTGGGTTAATAATAGACTGATAGACCATAATAACTTAATTTTACACACAATTTCGTACGAAATTGCGAAATGAAATCAGATATACTTCAGAGTATAGGCATGGTTATTATTATCATGATTGGGTCGTTGTTTGACCGTAAAAACTTCAATAAATTACTGACAGCTGACAGGTAAGTAATAGAAAAGTGTATTCAATTGCAAAAAAGAAAACACAATATACCTACGTAACATAAAATAATACCTAGTAAAAAATTATTGAAAATTAAGTATAGCCAGACCTAAAAACAAATAATAAAAATTCATAGTGCCAACAGAAAATAAGGCATAAAAATAATGTAAAAATACACAAAAACACACATACACAGCGTTGATATTACAAACAAACAATTTACCTCATACTTAAGTGTATGTTAAACTTGAAGTCGGGGAGTATTTACCCTCCCCCCCTCCTTGCACCCTCCCCCCTTTCCCGCGGGACGATCCGATTCACAGCTAGTTCATGCTTTTATGTGGCGCGTGAAGTTTTATGGAAGGGAAATACGGTTAAAATAATGTAAGTATATAAATAAACCGTAACGTTTGAGATTTAAATCCATGTTTCGATCTCTTTCCGGCGTTTGGGGCTTACTATGATAATAATATAGAAATAGGTATGTCAATAGATAGATCATAGACTGTTGAGAAAGGACGAAGGAAATCAACTACCAGAAGCATAATTAATTGCATATTATCCTTGAAAATGTACATTTATATATATTTAATGTTATTAATGACATTGAAAAGGAAATAAATCGGTTTAACTTTGTTTTTAACTCGCGTGTCATACAGTAATGATGTCCTATCCTACTCGATACGCCGAACTTTAAAACAGTCATTATACTTTTACACGCCATCCAACACGTCGATATAACATATACTTATTAATCATACCAGAATCACAGATAATCTAACACTATACAATTTGATTTATGAATAAATGAAAAAGGATTAAAAAAACAATCGCGTGACGGAAATTACAGTTTTCCGTTGGAGTTGTAACACGAGAAATGTTATTAATTTAGTATTTGATGTAGAATTGAATATGTAACACGGTTAAGGGATTTCGGTTGAGCGAAATTAAGGTGAGAAAATAATTAGGCGGGAACACAGGTACCTACGTGGAAATTATAATAATTGTCTGTGGAGACGATGTACGTCTATAGTATGATATTATCTCTGGTTACGTAGATACTAAATTATATTATGGCGGGAAATGAATGTTATAGACCGTAGACTGTGTGCTAATTTGATTTGTTACAGGAAATGGTGCGGGTCTTTCAATTTAGTAGAGAAAGATTGCAATTAGGATTCAATGACTCTGATTGTACTATTATTTCAATACAATACAAAAAAAAAAGATTATTATCTTAATAATGTTATTTCTATTTATTTTTATCTTAATAATGTTTATACATTTGTTTCAAAGTTTAGTAATAGACATTTCCCGTAGGTATAAATTTTAAATAATGTTCTGATTGGCACAGCGTATTTCCAACATACCAACACGATTATACATTGATATTGTGGATATTTAAAAATGACGTTAGTCAGTCCCTTCCCTTCTCTAAGACCATGTCAAGCCAGTTCAAATCCCACAAATAATTAATTTATTAACTGTCTGTCCCGGCTTCACCCGAGTATCACCATATCATTTACCCGGATTAGATCTACCCTATATGTGTTAATCCAGGTATCTATATGAATATGCTTCCCCAAATAACCGAAAGAAAAGAGGAATTTTAATAACCACTTTAAACCAATAAAAAAATGTGTCGAGTAAAATTTCGAACACTAAGAAAATCTTGTATGTAATGCTCTACAGACGTCCTAAATAAACTAAATGAAATAAAGAGTGCAGTGAAACTTTTCCACACATGTCGACAGACGACGAATATCCATTGTGAAGACAGTGAAGAATTCTTGAAGTTCAATGTTTTTTTACTTAGCTTTTAAGCTCTACCCGTGACTTCTTCCAAGTTTAACAAATAATTATTTTGCAGGGAATCCTTTTTATTTATTCGAATTAAAATTAAGTTTTGTAGCTCCTTATAACATTAATTTTTGTTCATTATAACGCGCTCAAAACGACTGTCCCTGTTGATTAGTCGTTTTCGAGAGAAAATTTAAAACTAGTTATTGTCTAGTCTTCTAATATTCGAATATAAAATATATTTCTATATAAATATTTAATTGTACAAACGCAGTTACACAAAATTACAAAGGGACACTTCAATTTAATTTATTTCTAAAGATTAATACGTGACTTCAGAACTGGTATTTGCAGAATCTGTTTTATTATCTTCAATAAAAGTGGAAGGGTAAACCTGATCCAAGAAAAGGTTGTAATAGCTTAAGCTTTTATCGAGGCTAAAAGCTTTTCTGTTTAATTACACCATGTTTTATATCCGTCGATATTAAAACACATTTGCTACTCGAACGTACAATTTTTAATTATGACCTAAAACGTAACTTGATAGTTTCTTTTTTGTGCAAATAAAAATTTGACACTATAAAGATAATAACCAAATAAAAAATAATATAGCAAAAAAAGTTTGGAAAATCCAAAAGTGCACGCCTCATAATCTCATCCTTTACTATAAAATTGATTATTTATAAAGGTGTATATAATATAAGTATGTAGATACACTTGTTCTCATGTGCCAATGCTCTTGTACTGTCTCAAGATCTTTCAAGGTGTCACTACTGTTAAATTAGATGGTAATTTAAATTGAAAATTAACAGGCTCGATAGAGCCTGGCGCCAAGTACCGTTCAACACATGTGCGTAGCACGTGTGCGCCAGCTCTTCGAGTCTCTATACCGTAATCAGAACGGTATTTTGAGGTTGTAAAATTTATTTTTTTCCCAAAAATTTTTTTTCACTCAAATATCAATTTATGTCAAAATATACACTTAAATAAAGTATATCCATCGTTACTGACCAATTTTTATAATATTTTTATAATAAACTCTATTTTTAATTAATATTATTTATTAGCTCAAACAGCTATAGTACCCCCGATTTTTAGATCTTGGCTTTTTTTCATGTAAAAAGCGGACGGGCACAGACACATCACATATAGCTGTTATCTCAGAAGTAGATAGGATACTACAGTTTAAAAAAATTTACGACGCGGCTTCCGCTTTTACACACGAGAGTGCGGTGTCTTTCATTTACATAAACTATAGGATCTGAATAGTAAATATATCCACCTTTGCATGCCAGCGCCCCCAGTGTCCTTTTTCATAGATCTGTGTCGGTATGTATGTTGTCGGTATTGTCATAGTTAAGGGGAAATTCATAATTAAGGGGAAATATATCTGTTGGCAGAACTGGAAATAGGGAGGGGTTTGAATATACGGTTGAGGTGAAATGAATATACCCGTGAATACTGCAAGACATATGTAAACAAACATGAAGGATTAATAAATATATCCTAATTATATGATTCTAAAGTTAGCCAACATCTAATAATTTTTGAATTTTTTTAAACAAAAAATCACTAAAAAAATATTTTTTTCAAAATTGCACATGAAAGTTTTTTTATTTTCTACATGTTCAATTTTATAAAATATTTTTTTTTTAATAATTATTTATTAATTATTATTTTTGTTTATTTAATAACAATTAAACCACATCGAATCAGACCCTGAAAAATGAAAGGGTTCTATTCCTGAGCATACTCAAGCGTAAGAGAAAAAAAAAGACTCGATTAGTAAAGTATTTCGGTCGCTATCGTGTTAACAAGAAAATCCTTCGCACATACAGACACACGGACGTCCAAGACAGAACTTTTTTAAACTGTTTTTTAACTAGTTTAAATAACAAAAATGACATCAAAAATATCATGAATGTTAAAAATAGTGTTTTTTCTTAATATGTGTGTGTATGTATTATCTTACAAGTGCAATGTATGATACATAAAGACATTTTAAGTTTGAAAAATCAGATGTTTTGCGCGAAGTGACAGTAGTACCCACCTCAACGCTTCGCTTATGAGGCGTGCAATAACCAAACCTATTCATGTCGCTGGTGATTTCCATATTTTTTTTACGAATCTATTTAAAATAAATATTATCTTTAACAGATCCGAATTACATAATAGATGCTGAATCGCCTCCAATTATGGTATAAAACGTAAAATATACAGACATAATAAACACGAGTCTAAAGGTAAAATTATGAAACATTTTTTAAGCTTGTTGGTAGACTGCAACGTTAATTAACAAAGTTGATGTAAGTCGGTGCAGCGTGTCGTTAGAAACAGACCGGGGTGTGGCTTTGCCACCAATTACTGAAGGTATTTTGCACCGAAATTAATTCTAATTAGCTATGTTTCCGTATACAAGTTGCAGGGCTTCGAATGCTGTTTGTTTTAATGTATTTTGAAGGATTTCAGTTGCTCTTAGTTACACAATTGTGTTAGGAGCGTTTTGTGTTTCGGGTAGGTGTGTCTGGCAAATTCAGTGTTGGTTTAATGAATTTTCCTAATTGCAATGGCGACAAAGGTTAAATATTAATATTAGAAAGAATTGTAATGGTGGATTTTTGGTGACCATTATGTTTCTTTTTAAAAACTTAGAGCGTCAATATCAGGTAACTTTGGGTTTTTTTTGCTTTGTTTTAGATATTGTAAAGGCTTTTAGGTCTATTCTTTTGTTAAATATACCACTAGCGAATAAAAAATAAACTGAAAAATCACATTTATTGAAGAGAAAAACGCTCGTGTGAGCGATAAAGATGTATAACTATAAATGCCCGATGTGCCACTTTGCCTCGATGGAAACTATCATCCTAAAGAGAATATCGATTTATTTAATCAATAATATCTGACCTTAATTGGAACCACGTTGACTATGAAAGCGATATATGATACGGGGCAATTTAAAAGAGTTTTTAGGTCATGTTTTTTTTTATTTCAATTTAATATCGTTAATCGTGGGTTAATTTATGGTGTTATCCAAATTATTTTTATATCAAATTATATTTGGCAAAGTAATCTAGTTGTACATCAAATTTCAATTAAATCTGTTTAGTAGTTTTTATGTGAAAGAACATTCTTTATGCCTTAAAAAGAAAAAACTAAAAAAAAAGTGGCGAATTAGTACCTAGAGCCAGGTAGAGCCGTTCTCGAGTTTGACGCATTTGGCGATTCATTTAAAAACGTATATGTTTTTGTCATTTTGACATTTGGAACACGATTGTAGAAATGACATTTTTCGCACATGGGCTTTTCGTTGGTGTACTAAGTTGGTGTATATGTGGAATATAGTTTAAAACAATGTGTATGGAATAATGGAATATTTTGCTTAAAAATATATATATATTTGATAATGACCAATACAATAATAATGAGTAGGTATATATGAGTAGGTAATAAGTACTGGGTTCATGGTAAAACTACGTAGTACGGTATTTTTTTCTGCTCAATCAGCGACTATCAAGTTCTATAAATATTTTTTTTATGTTATTATCATAACAATGGTGAGAAAAATAATATTAAAACAATCTTGAGTAATTATTTGGTTTTATTTTCGGATCCTACTTATGTAATTACGATTACGTAAAACTTTTAAGATTGAACACGATACTATTAAATAATGTATGATATATGAATATATTACGTCTACTTATATTTGTACATATTATTATGAATGATAATAATTCATCTGTTAATGTTTTCAAAGACGTCATCC
This sequence comes from Colias croceus, assembly GCF_905220415.1. Classification (NCBI taxonomy): domain Eukaryota; kingdom Metazoa; phylum Arthropoda; class Insecta; order Lepidoptera; family Pieridae; genus Colias; species Colias croceus. Next base: position 8,569,678 of record NC_059558.1, on the reverse strand, counting down.
GATAACGGAAAATCCGCAGCCTAAATAGTTTTTTTTTTGGTCGTTAGGTTCAGTATAATATTTCTATTTCTAATATATTCAAATAACTTTTTAAAGTGTTTCGCTGTCTTGAAAATAAGATAGACGTCATATAAGTAATCAAAAGCAGGTACGTTATTAACGATCCCATTATCTGTGAAACAAACAAGGAAAAAGTGTTTGGAAAAGTACACATTTTTTATATTATTGCGAATTTTGGTCATGGTGGTCAATCTGTATAGAGGTTAAACACAGATTATATATAAAGTACGTACACATATTCTAGCATTAAAAACACTCTGATTAAGAATCTGGGGGTTTACCATGATGTCTTAAAGCGGTGTTAAAATGTGATGGCGCTAGAGACCTATATAGAGCTCTGTCATTTTACTCCACTTTAGCCTTAAGACCCAGAAAGAACAACTATATATCTCATATTACCTGTTTTTTTTTTCATAATTACACCATATCAATAGAATAATTACGTAAATATAACCCTTCCAAATTAAATTACATCTCATCGATGTTCATAACGTCATAACCATATATGGCCATACAATGTATTTAATAGTCCGGTAATTATGTCACTCTGAAAGGCTGACAGGGATGAAGCGAAGGCTCTATTGTGTTCTACAATTTGTCTCCAATAATTACCTGTCCGATATTGTTTGAATTTACAAACAAAGTTGAGCGGACACTGAACTGGACATTACTGTTTTGTTATATAAAGACATTTTAAATGATGTGCCCTTTTGTGATAGGTAAATGGGATTTGTGTTTATGTATAAGGGATTATATGGTACACACGGTACATGTTATAAGCAATACTATGTTACTTTTGTTTATATGTTTTGGTAATGCACTGAATGATCTTGGGTTGTATTATGGTTTTTTGTTGATTTTTCGTGAGTTCGAGTACTAATGAATGAATACTTTTCGACGGATTTTAAGTATCTATAAAGGTTTTAATTTATTCATCTTGGCTGGATTTAACATGACTTTCACTGGTTGTCAGCATATTATTTAAGAGCTTCACTTCTTAAAGAGCAGTAATAAAAAAAAATACAATTACTTAGGTACTATATTCCCTAGCCTCACATGATCTTGCGAACAAGAAATGCTAGCTTCTTTTACTTATAACACAAGTAAAAGAAATACTTATACTAATACTAAACAGTATCAGTATGTAAGCCGAACCGATTTCGATGTAATTTCATGTGAAAAAAGCGTAAGATCCTATCTACTATGAATAAATATCAATCTATCGACAAACAAAAAATGAATAAAAAATATTTTTTAGGAGTATTTTAATAGTATTCAGCAAAACTAATAATTATTACTTTCAGAAATGATGACAGTTGATGTACATGAGTAGTTTTGCAGAATTAACCTATGAAATAATTTTAGATTTGTACTTATCATAAAAACTGTTCGCACTGATTTTTATTTAACGCAATATACTTATGGGTAAATGCGTTTAAACGAAAATCTAAGGTAGCAAACAAAAACAGGAAACTTCTCCCCTCTTTAGATGAAAAGGTACACGGAAAATCGTGAATTTGCGAAAAATCTTTAAAAGGTTCTATTGAATGTTACTCGCGTAGGTTAAAAAGCAATGTTCGGATTTTGACCTATATTCTGACATTAATTTAAAAGTCTTAGTTAAAAGTTAATATACATTGAGATAATAGTACAGAGTACTACGTGTGGAGGAGACACCACGAACAAAATCTGTAACACACACGAAAGCATATTTGATGCGTTCCACTTATATGGCTTATATGGCGTATGTTGAGCGGAACATAAGTGATGTAGGCGGTGTCGTCTCCATATGTATATCTCAATAGTTATATACGAACCGTTACTCTATTAGTACTATAATACAATATGGATTGCCATAGTTTTGATCAAAATAGTTTGGAATAACACTACTAACGCATTTCCTACATACACACAATATCGCTAAGAAATTAATGCTCTACATCCCCTTTTGTGGCACCTAAGGGTGCCTAAGGTATATTTAGGTACCTGATTTATTTAGATACTTTTGTGTTCATATTTGCCGCTACAACAAGCAAATCTCGCCTATTTGTGGATTTAATATTCATCGTAAAAAATATAGAGCGATTTTTACGACTAATGACATAATATTTGTATACCTGTTAATTACTAAATTAATATGTTTTATGACTTTGGTATCTATTTAACAGTTTCTAATAGTCCCAACTTCTAATCATTATTATGTATTAACTAATGACCTTTCAATAATTAGCTAATAACAACAAAATAAACAATGAACTAAGAAGGGTATTCTAGAAGCAATATTTGAACAGATAAAAAACGACTATAATATCTGTAGATTTTAAAATCGATACAAATTAATTCTCTACGCAAACAGAGTCAATGACCATATTTTTATCGAATTTTGTTTACGTCCACAGATTTTAAATGTTTATTGAAATGTTTCCGTTACGTCTAAGTCGTGCAGAATATAGATGACGTCATAGTCTATAAATATAAACAATAATATAGATCTTATGTCGCAGGTGATAGGGCTTAAGACTTAGACCAGATGGGGTCAAATGCAATAGTAGTTTGTGATACGCGTCAACTAACCCGTTCTGAAGGCCGTGTGTCAAAGATTAGGCAAGGTGCAGAGGTGGCACGATGTATAAAGTCAATTTACATAAATAAGTGTATGTTTAAAAAGTAAAAATAATTGAAATTAAAAAATAAAGTTTATGTTGTTAGTTTCAACAAAATAGCTTTTATTCTTAAATAAATAGTAATGACAAATCTTATTTTAACTTGCGTCTTTATTCGCATAGTACTTAAACTTCTTACTTAACTGGATGTTATGTAGGTACACCAAGGAAAATAAACTACAAGAAAATCATATCAAGGCTATTTTTAGTACCTAAATAGCACGCGTAGTAGCATTTGAATGCTATAAAAATAAAAATTTAATTCAAAATAAACTAAATATTAAAATCAATAAGCAATACTTTTACTGGCATTGGTGCATCAAATTACTAAATCAAAATAATATGGAGTATCTATATAAAAACTTTGTTGTAGAATATAGAATTACATTCTACCCCTTTTTATTTGTAACACGTGTATTTATCACATCATCCGTAAATTTAAACAAAATTATTGCAATATTATGTGTAAATACTTTAACAGTGGAAGATGTTATGGATTTTTCCTTTACGATGAAATGAAATCAATATAATTAAAGCCATTACTTACATATTCGTATTTCGTACCTGCAATTGACAAAAGGGTTTTTACGTGCGCCGGAGCAATTGTATTAATGACAACGTGACGTAATATCTCACTGAGTCACGAAGTCAAAAAACATGTCGCCTCTGCGGAATATTAATCAGGTCTTATTTATCAATAAGACTACCGGACATAATAAACAGTTGCTCGCCGGGACCCGTATTGCGCACACGCATATGACCCATCTTAAAACAAACATGTTAACGTGAAAATCGATGAAAATGATCGCCCAACTTATAGCCGTTGCTGTCGTTTCGAGCGTAGTACATACGCGACATGTGAATGAAGATTTCAGTGCGTACAAAGATGCAGTTGAACAATTCGCTGGAAACCATTATGGCCAAAGTGACTTAAACGCTTTTGGCCAACCCGAAGGTTATCAACAAATTCGTCATACAGATCATAGTCTTGTGGTTCCAAAAACCAATCTACATCGACCGAACAATGTCAAACAAGTGAACGGTGATAGTGCTTATATTATTAACGAGAGAAGTCAGCAGTTGAGACTAAATCCCGAGTCAAATCATAGGTTTGAGAGTAGAAATTCCGAACCAATTGAAAGTGGTGTAGTAGTGACACAAAATACAAGAGAACATTTAGGAAACAGTGAACCAGTGAGAGTTAAAACTGCAGTTCTAGGAAACGGTGTTCAAAACAATCACAATTTAAATGAAAATACACATAACCACGCAACTCAATTAAATAATGCACAAGGCCAAAGAACTACGACGCCTAATCAAAACAATAAGAATAGAACAGCATCACGTTCAAAACAACAAAATCACGTTAAAGCGTTAAACAACCAACATAATGTAGAGAATAATGTTGATCATGTACATCATGTAGAACCAGTTACAGAGAAGAAACTGTACACAAACTCTCCAACATCACCGACTCCTACTCAAGATAATAAAGAAGAAGATAATATGTGGATATGGAGTGACAAAGGTGAGACCACTCCAGGCACTGATTTAGAAGATAGAGCGGCTTTTTCTGGAGATGGCTGTCCTACTGGGAAAACGAAGATAAACGGGTCAGACATGTGCATTGAGAAACACTGAGATCTCGGATGTGTACTTTATATTATTACCTAAAGACTATCTAAGGACGTAATTTTAATTTATACACCATACCATTTTACTTATATTTTCGAAGCGAGCCGCACCAAGCGAGTTAAATTTTAGATAGCTTTTTGTAAATTTTATTGTTTTCCTTTATCATTCTAATGGTTTGATATTCATACTCATGTTCGGAGCAAGAACAAAAATCCATTCTTATTAATTTTACTTTCATTTATTAAACTAACGTCGTTTTATTCAACGGTGATAAAATTGTGTTATAAAGACTGTCTTTCATGAGATTACACTATTAATGTAATATTAATTTATCAACGACACCTTGCTTATGTTTATTTGAGATAAGTGCTTATATTATGTATTTAAATTAGGTATAAATGTCAATGTTAAATAAACAAAATTGTATAACTTTAGTAAGAAAAAACCTAGACAGGATGACGTAAAATTATATATTGATTTGAGTAGAACTATCCATACGAATATTAAATTTTTAGTAAGAAAATTGCATGGATTTGCTATTAACATAAAATCAATGATCTTTTTATTATGTCACTCTTTAATTATTATTTTAATTTTCTGTCTAGATTAACTTAATTAGGATAAGTTTCATTAATTTATCATTAGTTCTATGTTGGCAATTAATGATATTTTCCTGTACATGTCGTTATTTAGATTTCGAATCAATTTACCAATGCTTTATAATATTTACTTACTAGAGGTAATTAGACTGTATTGTTAACATTCTACTAATTTTTTAACGCTAATTATTATGGTCTAATTATTATTTTATTATTATAGTTCGTAGGCATAACTTTTCGTTGTGTACTTAATTTTATAGATTGAACTCATAAATTATTGTAAATATATTGCTTTTAAGTAAATGATTATAAAAGTTTTTAAATACTCTAAATAAAGTTTCTAATGAAAATTATGAATACGACAATGGCTTTTTTATACCTAATCAACATCAATATCAAATTGAACATGAGCTTCCTTAATTTTTTAGCCACTTTAAAAACTCGTGTTCATTCTTTAGCAAGACGAAGGCAATAGTGATTTTAATAATAACTATTTGATACATGAATTCAAGGTTTATAATGTACTAGCTTTCCACCCGCAGCTTCGCCCGCGCAGTCAAAGAAAAACCCGCATAGTTCCCGTTCCCGTGGGATTGCCGGGATAAAACCTATCCTGTTTCCCGGGGTAAAAAGTAGCCTATGTCCTTTCTCGGGTATCAAAATATCTCTATACCAAATTTCATGCAAATTGCTTCAGTAGTTAAGGCGTGATTGAGTAACAGACAGACAGACAGAGTTACTTTCGCATTTATAATATTAGTATGGATGTTTTGTTATAATATGTTTATGACGATAAGCAAAACTTAAAAGAAAATATAACATGAAGTGACTAGGTTATTAAATATGATTATTACGAAATATAGAGCATTTCCTTACCATAATAATAATATCTTCAATCGAGTACTTAGATCCTTAATTATATACCTGTAAGTTAGTTATTAATAAATAGATAGTTAGTAAATAAGGTAATGACATATGAGTAAATTCAATGAAAACTGAAGAAGTAACTACATTAACAAATAGCATAATGAATCATGATCCTTAAGAGTTATGTACGATATAGCTTATGTCTTTTTTGTCCATATTTTAGTTTTCTGTCGTAGAGTTTGTTAGAAATTTATCTATCTTATAGTAAAAACCTATTAAAAATGGCCGCTATGAACAGACCCAGGGCAGATAAAAATACAGATAAATTAACAATCTAAAGGGATAAACGACTAAAATATAAACCAGACTAACACCTTTATAGCTATGAAAAAGCTACATTACTGATTTCAATGTTTGTTCTTAAAAATAATTTATAAACGTTCAACTAACATAAATCAATTTAAAGCATATAATATGAATTACAATATACAACTCAATCACATTATGTTAGATATTAAAGCGTGTTATTATATTTGCTAGGTACTATATAAGGTCCTGTGCCTGTAAAAAAATTCTAGCTGGCTTAGTGATCCTGTGTGTGGCGCTGAGTGTAGTGCAAGGTCAGCACAATCCGAATTATGGTTCGAGGGACACTAACCTGAACCAGTGGGGACAACCGAAGGGCTGGCAGCATCACTCTCGCAGGCAACTCTTTCCAGGGAGATGCCCTAGGCCTGGTGATCCCCTATGCCAAATAGGCAACTGAAGTTTTAATGGAAATGTAAACCATGATCATGTATGTGTTTGGTGAATAAAATATTAAAATAAATACAGTTCTTTTTTGCTCCTCAATCTATACTAATATTATAAAGAGGAAAGGTTTGTATGTATTTATGTATGTATGGTTTTCACGCATAAACTACTGGATCAATTTGGATGAAATTTGGCACAGATAATCTTTAGACACTGAGAAAGAACATAGGCTACCTTTTATTGCGAAATATGTACCATGGGTGAAGCTGGGGCGGATTCGGACGGATACCTTTTATTGCGGATTAGGACGAGTCTTAACATAAATTGAATTTTCGCCTTAGTTGGTAATTTAAAAATGTTTGCTGGGATTAAAAGATTTCTATGCTATCAAATTAAATAAGTTATAGGTAAGAATAAAAATCTTTGAGGATTGTGTCGAAGGAAGAAAGAAGGACACGGGACCTTATTATAACCGCAAAAATAGAATAAAATGTCATCATCATCATATGTCATATTGTAATTGAGCTGTATACTGTTATTCATATTACATGCTCTTAATTGATTTATTTCAACGGTTTTTAAACGCGCTTTATTCAAGCGTGGAGGTGTGACGCCTCTACATGTATCAAGCAGCCATATTTCTTCACGCTGTATGTTTTATTAAAACTATGTTTCTTTCGATTCACTTGAGTTCATTTTATGGTAGTAGATGTACTTAATACAGCACAGGTAATTTTTGGGGCGAATTTATCGATCCGTCGGAGAGCTTTTTTTTTTAAAAAACATCAATGACATCCAGGTTTTGAATTCATAGAACTGCTATATGAAATACTCCACTTCTATTGGTAAGTAATATAATAATTATATAGTGTAGATCTATAAAAGTTAAATAATAATATACATAAGGGTTTATGGGGTAAAAACGGACGAGGACTAGCGGTTTATCGACTCAATGATATTACAAGCTTACATTAAAATAACAGTTTTTTTAATTATAAGCTGTTTATTTACAGATAGACCAGACTAGATAATTTTTGAAACAAAAAAAATCACAGTAGGATGAAACCCATTAGAAAAGGAGGGGAATATGATAAAAATAAAAGGAAAAATAAATTACGATCAATCCGAGTTCGGGAAGTGGGAGGGGGGAACTTTAAAGAGAAAAAAGGTTTCTCTCGATTTCCGACAAAACTACAAGTCCTACGGAAAAAAGTTCAATGCCAAAGTTGTAGGTAGTAGAAAGATCTACAACTTTTGTATTTACAATTTTTTCACATAACTATAAAATTTAGGTGAAAAATCCAAAAAAACAAATTTTTGGTTTTTTATTTTTATCTACTTCAAAATTTATTTTTTTTCTACGAAATTTGGTGGAAACTTACTTTATTATGTCCCAAATACACTGTAATTTATTTGATAGAAAATATTAATTTTTTCGCCTTATTTTGAATTAATACCAAAAAAACAACCTAATTTTCAATCGAAAAGTCACCCGTCAAAATATCAGCTTCTTTTCAAAAACTTGGAGAGCCTTTTGTTCATTGAAATTTCTACTTTCATATGGTGTAAAAAAATAAACATTACCAAAGTATTAATGTTCTCAGGAAACGCATACAAACAGTGTGATAATGAGCTTTTACTAAATCAGGCACACTTCTCGAACTCTATATTTTCTCTTGTATCGGCTTTTCGGTAATACATATTTCAAAAGAAAAAAAATCATCTGTTGTAAGTTACGATACAACTTATATTTTACAGCATATTCAAAAGCAAAATGATGTCGATAAAAATATTTCAGGTCGTTTGAGAAATTTGCCTGATTTAGTAAAAGCTCATATTTTATTATTAATTATAATACGATAATATTTTTATTAATACCTATTTGATACACGAATTCAAGGTTTATAATGTACCTATGTATTATTTATTATATATTTATAGCGATAAACAAAACTTGTAAGAAAAGTAACTGATATATTATGTAATAGGAAGTGGCTAGATATAGGTGTGTGAAATATGATTATTACGAAATATAAAGCATTTCCTTACCCTAATAATATCTTCAATCGAATACTTAGATCCTTAATTATATAAAAAGTGAATTCCCGTATCTCCTAGTGGGGTAAGGGGCAGATGCATTATGGATACATCTGTTTCACTGATTGATTATTTATGGACAAGTAGGTGATCAGCCTTCTGTGTCCTGCCAGACCGAGACATTTTTTTTCTTCGTCTCCACCGGGGATCGAACCCAGGACGCCTCGGTTCTTCGCTCACGCGTCTATCACTGTACCAAGGAGGCGGTCTTTAATTATATACCTGTAAGTTAATTATTAATAAATAGATGATTAGTAAATAAGGTAATGACATATGAGTAAATTTAATGAAAACTGAAGAAGTAACTAAATTAATAGATAGCGTAGTGAATCATGATTCTTAATAGTTATGTATTTTTTGTCCATATTTTATTATACTGTCCTAGAGTTTTATAAAAAATGGCCACTATGTATAGATAAAAATAAATAAAATTTAAAAGGGATAAACGATTAAAATATAAACCAGACGAACACCTTTATAGCTATGAAAAAACTAAATTACTGATTTCAATGTTTGTTCTTAAAAATAATTTATAAACGTTCATCTAACATAAATCAATTTAAAGCATATAATATGAATTACAATATACAACTCAATTACATTATGTTAGATATTAAAGCGTGTAATGATACATGTTATTATATTTTTGCTAGGTACTATATAAGGTCCTGTGCCTGTAAAAATCCGTCAATCGTTACGAAAAGGAGTCGAAAAACAATGGTGTCAATAAAAATTATTGCTGGCTTAGTGATCCTGTGTGTGGCGCTGAGTGTAGTGCAAGGCCAGCACAATCCAAATTATGGTTCGAGGGACACTAACCTGAACCAGTGGGGACAACCGAAGGGCTGGCAGCATCACTCTCGCAGGCAACTCTCTCCAGGGAGATGCCCTATTCCTGGTAGATGCCAAATCGAAATAGTCAACTGATGTTTTAATGGAAATGTAAACCAGGATCATGTATGTGTTTGGTGAATAAAATATTAAAATAAATACAGTTCTTGTTTGCTCCTCAATATTAACACAAATTGATTTTTCACTTTAGTTGGTGATCTAAAAATCTTTGCTACTAAATTGAAAAGGTAAAGGTGGGTAAAGGTTCTGTCAAATTAAGTCGGCTAATCACGTACCTGCAGCAGAGGGTATTTTGGAATTGGACCCTTAATTGTGATGTGTATAAGCAAGCAGGGGCAATTTATAGAACAACTGAAATTGCTCCGACTGAACAACCGAGATTGTTCCAATATTGCCCCTGCGGTAGGTACGTGAGTAGCCGGCCTTAGATAAGCTGTTATAAGGATAAAATTATTTTAGGATTGTGTCAAGAAGGACACAGAGCCTTATTATAACAGCAAAAATATAATAAAATGTATTATTACACCCTTTAATATATCATATTGTAATTGAGCTGTATATTGTTATTCATATTACATGCTCTTAATTGATTTATTTCAACGGTTTTTAAATTTCAAGCGTGGAGGTGTGACCTGAAACGAAAATAGTATTTAAAAGCCTCTACATGCATCAAGCAGCCATATTTCTTCATATATGCTGTATGTTTTATTATAACCATGTTTCTTTCGATTCACTTGAGTTCATTTTATGGTAGTAGCACACCCCGGACACTCCATACAAAATTATCGTTTTGACAGTCACACTGTAGAGACTGCAAATGTGTGTGTTAACGCTTTATGGTTGGCACATTTTGACTAACGTAAAAAAAAATCGCGTTTTTCTGATGAAATACATCCGTAAACAGCACAATATCTAACCATTTTGTACGAAAAAATTAATGTTGTCAATCTTCGTTGCGTATCGTCCTTGCAGAAAAATGCGGACCATTTTTAGGCTGATCAGGTAATTTTTGGGGCGAATTTATCGATCCGTTGGAGAGCTTTTTTTTAAAAAAAAAAAACATCAATGACATCCAGGTTTTGAATTCATAGAACTGCTATATGAAATACTCCACTTTTATTGGTCCTGGCGTGATGATATACAGCATATAGCCTTCCTCGATAAATGGGCTATCTAATTCTGAGAGTATTTCTCAAATCGGATTCGTCGTTGACGAGATTAGCGCGTTCAACCAAACAAACTCTACAGCTTTATAATATTAAATTGGTATACATATTATTCCCTAGACTTTTCGAACATACATTTAGTATAGAGTTAACAATAAATGTACAAATTGATTGATTCGCGGAACCGTAGCTTGTTCACATTCCTTTATATTGAATCAAATAATAATATTATTATTTTGAGAGTTCGATATACTTAAAGGAAAAGGATTTTATTTCATTTTAGTTTTTGAACGGGCTCGTTTCTCGAAGCTTTGAGATTATTATTAACTAGCGGTTTCCCCTCCTGGCTCCGCTCCTGTTGGTCTTAGTGTAATAATTATATAGCCTTCCACTATAAATGGGCTATCTAACACCAAAATAATTTTTCATATCGGACCAGTAGTTCTTGAGATTAGCGCGATCAAACAAACAAACAAACAAACTGTTCAGCTTTATAATATTAGGATAGATTTTAATTGAAGGTAATTTTATTTAAGCATAAAAGCTTCTTGCTAATCTAAGTGAAAATATTAAATATTTTAGAAGGGACCCTCATAAAAATTTAGTACCGGAATAAAAAGTATGTTATAATACGTTATTTGAGACCTAATAACCGATATATATCATAAAAACTGTGTATTAATAATTATTGTGTGTGTGTATTAATAATTATTATAATAAATAATTAATATAATTTGCCTTGATTAAATATTATTTAATCAGGGCATCGATGAAAACTTTCAGCTGTATGTACTTATAGTATACACTGGTAGGCTTTGGTAGGTATGAAGGAAGTTGGTGACTTTTTTGTCAAAGTTTTTATTGTTTACTACGACAATATATTTTGAAAGGCTAGTCGTTTAGATAGGCCAAGTTCAACATTGTGACAGGAAGATTTTAATTAAAAGTTCACGAACAATTTACTTGGTGTAACTTACATGAAAGATCAGCCCCCGTACCAAGATGTATTTTATATGTCCGCGATTTCGGTCATAAAATAGTCGATGTGATTTCCTGCATAAAATCCTTTGCTATGTGTATTCTGGGGTAAAAGGACATCTGTATAGTACAACCTTTCAGTGATATTTCATTGGAATTATACAAAAAACATATTACTTATATACCTACCTTCTTACCTTTATACTTTGTTCTTACAATACAATGAAATCACACAAAATGAGTGTCTGACATCTTGAACGAAATAAAGACGAAGTAGGAAGTAATTTATCATTAAAATATATTAAATTAATTATAAGTACTAAATTGATTTCCTATTCGTTGCGGTTAATAAATTCATATACCTACCCACGATAAAGGAGGACATAAAAGCCACTCCGCGGTAGAAAAAGACATACTTCGTACAGAAATTCAGCACATCACCATGTTCCTTAAAGTTATGCTAATTGTCGTAGCAGTGGGGATGGTACAGGGTCGATATAGACCACCAGAGGAGGATTCACCTGAAGACTCACTAGAGGCTATTAGGAGAATCTATTTTGGGAATAATCATAAATGTGGTCCTCACTCGATTTGGTATAACGGTAGATGTAATCCGCCATTGTTGGGCTCTGCAAGATCAGCTCATCATATTATGCTGCCTGCTACTTCAGGCCAGCGCTGTATAGCTGGCACAGAAGATGGGACGTGCTGAAGTGAGCTGCTATGCACATGCATACAAAAAAGGAATTCCATCCATCTTCAAGTTCATTTTGTTTCTCATAACCATCACCAACTGAAAATAGGGGGAGATTTTCATGGCTTTTTTTATTTTCCTCGACTATATTTTGGCCTCTTTGATTGGGATTCGATATGTATTCAATATTCAGGGTGTGTAAAGACAGCGAAAAATAAACTCATTCTCATTAACGTTTTGTTTTATTTATTCAGTTTATATTCTGTTCTATGCAACTTTTATTTATTTATTTATTACATTTACATTTATTTCAGAGAATATTTTCGAACGCACTAAGAATAACAATAGAATACTCTACGCTGGCGTAAAGCCTTCTTTTGTTATTCTTAGTGCGTATTTACACTAAAACAATTTGACATAGTAGGGTAAGAACACAGTATTACAATATTATTTTCTACAGTAAGGAAACGCCTTTGATGTCTCGTGATGCCGCCGCCAGCGTAGGTACTTACGCTGCCGCACGAAAATACGCTAGGGTTGCAATAAATGGGAAATAAAACAATTGTGATTATTAATATTATTATGATGAAATCATTTATTCATATTATGTACATTCAAAATAATTGCGATTATTAAATCTGATGTAATTATTTGTTCATAAATGTATAATTACAGATATTGCACTGCTAAATATTATTTACGTGGACACTTTATTTTTGGATGTTCTTAATTGTATATTATACCATTTAACTAAGTAATGCATTCGCATTGGGATGTACAATCTGATTAGAAAATAATGAGGACAACATATACATAGCTTTGATTTTAATTCAACAGATACAATTAATACAATCTTTCTGAAATATTGTTTCCTTCTGGGATTTCAATGTAGATTTACATCCGTAAACGGAACAGTTTGTGCGCGCCATAATAGAATATGTAAGTACTTAGGTATAATAAAAATATTACACAAAAAATACGACTGCGTCGTCCTTTCGCGATAGTTAATGCAAACTCAGCGTGATTGCATTAAGCGGCCCGCGTCGCCCGACCCCCCGCCAGTTCCCCTCCGTTTCTCTGCACAAGTACATTCGTCGCCATACTGTAGGAAATATGGTAATACTGTGGTAAGAATGAGCATTCGCTCGTTTTATGTAATTGCACCGTAATAATACCGATGATTCGGAATCGCAAATGTTTGGTTTAGTTCGTATCATTAAAATTATTTATAAATGATAAATGTTTAAAGAATAGAAAAAATTAATGAAAAAATTAAGAAAAAATTAATTAGATTCTTTTTATTTTAAAACTACACATAGACAACTATTCTCATCTGCACTCAGGTGGACAGCTTACAAGTGGCGGCATAGTGCTGAATCTTATTATTTTATGCTCTTATATCGTTCTAGATATCGTATCGGTCATTTGAACCTGGTGGTTACCCATAACTTTTTCAACATGGGCCTGTAGTCTATGTGTAGTTTTAAAATAAAACGAATCTAACCCTCGATGGTGAAAGACGCGGGTTGGATTCCTGTTTCGTGATCGTTATTTTTTTCTATTCTTTAAACATTTATCATTTATAAATAATTTTAATGATACCAACTAAACCAAACATTTGCGATTCCGAATCATCAGTATTATTACGGTGCATTTACATAAAACGAGTGAATGCTCATTCTTAACTACTATGTCAAATTGTTTTAGTGTAAATACGCACTAAGAATAACAAAAGAAGGCTTTACGCCTGCGTAGATAGTATTCTATTGTTATTCTTAGTGCGTTTGAAAATATTATACGTAATGTTCTTGTATTCAAAACTAAAACTAGTATTCAGTGTAGTTCAGTATTAGAAACACACTTAAACATGAAAGAAAACAACAAAAATAAATGTACAAATAACTTTATTTTAACATCCTGTCCTAAAAATTAATACACATTATATTGTTGATATATCAAAAAATACAATTAAAAAGAAACATTTAAAATATCGCTTCAGTATGTTCCTTCTCCAATCTCAGTGGGTCAATGCCACCCCACAGGTGTCAGTGATGTCCCGATCTTGCAGACGCTCTTCGATACTGATCGTCGGGTATACAATACCCTGGAGCGAGCTGAATGGAACCGGGGTAACAATACGGTTTTGCACCGAAGCCATATGCATGTTCTTCTGATGGTGGATCTTTATCTTTAAATCCATACGCATGTTCTTCTGAAGGTCGATCTTTATCTTTAAATCCATACGCATGTTCTTCTGAAGGACGATCTATGTCTATAAATCCAGACTGCACCATCCCTGCGACCAGAAATATTAGGAGAACTTTTAACATGCTGTTGTTTTCTGTAAATGTGACTTTTACACTCACGGAGACGCTTTTAAATCGTCTTTTATCATTTTTTTATCTAATTAACTGCAACGAATTATAGAAATCAATTAAGTGTTTTCAATCAATATTTTAAAATATTAAACCGTGGAATGCACATACTTCGTAATTGTTGTGGTTTTCATTATATTACACAGATAAATGAATTATTGTAAAATAAATAATAGTGAAATAAAGATAATGAAACAAACAATCACTGTCACAAATACCTCTAAGGGTTTGTCCAATTACATATATTTGTATGTAATTTTGTCTATACTTGAATGTATCTTAAAAAAATACCTTTATTAATTCATAGTTATTTTCTAAGTTAGTCTGTAAGGTATTTATTCTATGGGTCTGTACAATTTATTGTCTGTCACCTGAAATGAATGTAAATGTAATAAATAAATAAAAGTTGCATATAGAACAGAATAACTATAAACTGAATAAATAAAATAAAACATTAATGAGAATGAGTTTATTTTTCGCTGCCTTTACACACCCTGAATAATGAATACATATCGGATCCCAATAAAAGAGACCAAAATATAGTCGAGGAAAATAAAAAAAAGGGCAAGGGGAAAATCCCCCTATTTGCAGTTGGTGATGGTTATGAGAAACAAAATAAACTTGAAGATGGATGGACTTCCTTTTTTGTATGCATGTGCATAGCAGCTCACTTCAGCACGTCCCTTCTTCTGTGCCAGCTATACAGCGCTGGCCTGAAGTAGCAGGCAGCATATTATATTCTCACCTGCACTCAGTTAGACAGCGTAGCATTCACAAGTAGCGGCATAGTGCTGAATCTTATTATTCTATGCTCTTATATCGTTCTAGATAGGTCACCTGGTGGTTCAAATGACCCATAACTTTTTCAACATGGGCATGTAGTCTATCTGTAGTTTTAAAATAAAACGCATCTAACTTAACATCATCACCTCGATGGTGAAAGACGCGGGTTCGATTCCCGTTTCATTATTGTTTTTTTTTCTATTCTTTTAACATTTATCATTCAACACATGGATATTCATAACCCCCTTTTTATAGTGGGGAAATCTTCCAAAGATACCCACGGCCCCCGGGGAAGGAGCCGTGGGTTATGTCGGATTCTTACCGATTAAAACCCCACTGTGTTCCGTCGAGCCGCTTTTATGATGGGGCCGCGGGTATTGATTAGAATTCTTCCGCGACCATATTCATAACCCCCTACGCAATGCAATTTTTCCAAAGAAGAGAGTTCCTAGTTACTAGTGAATTTGTTGTTCGAAATACTGAAAACTTTACTTATTATTTTAGATTTAAAATATATAAACAAACGATGCCAAAATCAATATTTGTTTCATAAGGAGACTTCTGTGATGGAATTGTGATTGGCTTTAAAAAAAAGGTGGATGTTTTTATTCTCTTACAAAACAGTATAAAATTTTTTATTATTGCACAAAATATGTAGATTTGATAGGTACTTATAATAATATTTCTTACTAGCTTTCCACCCGCGGCTTCGCCCGCGCAGTCAAACAAAAACCCGCATAGTTCCCGTTCCCGTGGAATTTCCGAGATAAAACCTATCCTATGTCCCGGGGTAAAAAGCAGCCTATGTCCTTTCTCGGGTATCAAAATACCTCTATACCAAATATCATGCAAATTGGTTCAGTAGTTGAGGCGTGATTGAGTAACAGACAGACAGACAGAGTTACTTTCGCAATTATAATATTAGTATGGATTAAAAATTGATGTTAATGGATGTGGCAGGTACATGTATTGGGTACAATAATTACTTAGAAATTTTACATAGGCTAACGATTGAATTAAAGATAGCATGAGAAGTATACAACGGACTGTAGTTTACAAAGTAACGAGGAAAACTAAGTTCATATTATCATTATATAATTAACATGTGGCATCTAACAATATAATTCATCACTTCATGAATTTAATTCATTATTTTATACAATATGATCTTTTACTAGTTTCAAGAATTATTCTATCGATTCTTGCCTCTATTCCATTACTTACATAATATGACGCAACGAAAAGAACCTAAGCCATGGAAAAGATAGAACACAAAAAATAATATGAAAATATGACATCCAGATTTTACTATAATAATAATAATTTAATAATAATAATTTATTTATTAATAGAACAACATAGGTCCACTTGTTAGTAATTTCTTAATTACTATGTTAGTACATTACATTAATTATTTAAATATTATCATTTTACAATTTACAATTTACCATCTATATGTCATTTTATTTTTATTGATATAGGATGTGTGTACTTGCTCGCAATGGTGCAAGTACACACAATCAAATCTATAGTTTAAAAATTTAATAAAAAGCTGATCACTGGCATTTTCATTATTTCGAGGAAAGTGCCTTCTTAGAAGACACTTCTCTTCCGTAACAACTAGGTACGTCCGTACGTGTTATGAAAGAGAAGCGGCTTTTATAGTTTTCTTAGATTTAGGTTTAGAAATAAAAGAACAAATGTAATTTGCATATGATTTTATTATCCCCACATTACATTTCTGGCGAATCAGTGACGTGTAACGCATAAGTTGTTTACCCTGGTCGTCCCGGAGGGACACCCGAGCACTTGGAAGGCGCTTTTCATCTGAACTCCAGGGGAACCTGATCTATCCAGCATAAACTGGCTTGGATCCAACTCGCATTCACCATCAGGGGTGTGAAGGAACCCTTCTGGGCATGTCTCCCGGTAGGCATACGTCTGGACTACGCTCACTGCAATAACAAACAATGCAAATTTAACGAACATCATTTTGCAGTTAATGATGATAAATGTGCCAAGTGCTAATGTAGAGAGCTTTATATAATCGTCCTATTTATGACTTTAATGACCGCGACAGAAACAAATCAATTGCATCGTGTGTTTAAGTAACTCAAAGCGCATTTTACACGGTTATTAGTTAAATTTAAAGTTTAAAATAAAGATATAAAACGCAATTAAAATAGGATATGCGTTAATCGATTTCGTTAATGTGATACGGTTATTATTTTTAAAATTATAATTAGTAATTAGCATAGAAATATTACCAAAACGAAAGGGGGATCTTTATATTATATTAGTAAGATATACGTATAGAGACGGGCATACATTAAATTATTGTAAAAATTTTAAAATTAGTATTAATTCTTGTAATAAGCAATACATGGAGCATGGTGCAGGGCAGGATCATTGTCCATGATAATGTACCAGATACGGTAAATAAAGTAGTGAACTTGAATTGTCCTCCAGGGCAGATTTCAACTATATGTATATTGTATATGGCTGTTATAATCCTTTCATATTACCCCGACCGGGTGAAACAGATTCTGAAAGTAGTTGTGTTAAACAGAAATAATAAAAATAAATCATCGCAATCTGTAATGCGGACTTTTGATGTGCTTTTCATTTTGTGTTCTTTCACTTCTTTGACATGTTTGAGTTCTGAAGTGATAAACTAACTCTTACTATAAGTACTTAATCTTACTTTATTATATGACTTAGTTACATTTGAACCAAGATTAAAAAGGGTTTTACCTGCTTAATAAAAATAAAATTAATTGATTATTAGAATACACTTTATCACTTTTAAAGGTTCATAATTATAAAAAAGCAGAATTATTGTTGAACCTCAGTTTGTATGGCTTGCTAATTGTTTTTTTTTTATTAATACAAATAGTAATAAATCTCTACAGTTGATTAAAATTATATAATGATTATTCATACACATAGTATAAGTAAATACAATCGCTTATAATATTATATCCGTAATTTACAGTTATCGTAAAGGTCAGGAACATTAAACTATAGCTTGTGTAATCAATGACAAAGATACATAGAAACATGATTATCCAATATCCATACTAATGTTATACAGTCCGTCTGTTTACTTTCACGGTTGAACTTCAGCATCGATTTCTGTAAAATTTGGCAAGAAAATAATCGTATTTTATAGGCATTTATTATATTGTGCGATCATATTTATTTTTGTATTAGGTATATGAGATGGGTATAGGTGAAACAACGAGACATAGCTAGTTCTTTATAATGAATAATGATATTTTGAATATTGATGATACTTTACTTACAATTTGTAGATCAATTTAAATACAACATACAGATGATAAGTCTTGCTTCATAATATATTTTCAAGTGATAATTTTAATTTCGTTTAGTGTGGAAAGGGTTTGTGTCATTGGTCTGATGGGGGCATGCTAATGTGATATAATGTATTAAACAGAGAAAAGGGGACATACGACTTCAACAAAGACATACATTGTAATAAATACCGTATAACCCTTGAATGTTTATCATGAATCTAACGACTTAGACTTCGATGCACGCATCAAATCATTTCAATAAATTTTGAACTCGAGAAATTTTTAAATCAAATACTTATTACTAGCATTTTCCAACTAAACATACGAAGGAATATTGCCGTAATACAAAGCAATAATAAACAAACACAGAGACAAGTCTTAAACAAAACGTAAATTGTTCGCTCAAAAGACATTTGACGACGCGCGCTTTGTACGGAAGTCTTCAGGACATTTCTTGTAGAAATGAAATTGTATTGTAGAGCAAGTGTTGTATGTTTAAATAACAAGACAATGTTCTTGGTAAAGACATATTAAAATTTGTAGTTGAAAAGCATGTGAAGATATAAAGAATTGCAAAGACTGCAGTGCAATGTTAAACAGAGTGTCTAGAAAGTAATAAACAGACAGCGGTTAAGAATTTCAGTTTTAACGGTGTATGGAGCGTGGTTCTGGGATGACCGTGCTGACTGCTGTGAAGTGCTGTAAAGTACTAATTCGAGACGTCGCGTCAGGACGAAATAACTTCTTTCATTTATTTTTCACCGTCAATTTCGAGAAGAGAGAGATATTTGTTCGTTTCAGTACTTGTTTATAATATACATACGTAGATATTGAAAACGAAAATAAACTGCTCTTAATTAGTAACTTAGTTTTTTTAATGTGACCAAGACACGTGGTGAACATACTGCATAACTACATTCGTATTAAATATTTCAAAATAGTTTTTATAGCATCCTTTATTTCAACATTCCCACAATGAATATAGCCTATCCAATCCTTCGAAAATCGAAAAAAAAAACAAATCAGTCTTTCCAGAAACATTACTATTCTATTCTTATTTAGTTCACTTGCAATATCTACGCTTATAACAAAGCGTCCGTGTCTCCTTTAATTAAATAAATTTATAGGTCTGTGGTCACGACCACAATTAATTTTCCTCCGGCCTTCGCTTACCAGATATTAGATAAAAAATAACAGATATCTAAGAAGATATTACTTTTGTAACTTATATAGACTTATATTAGAAGACTAGCTGCGTTTCGCGGTTTCACCCGCGTGACTCCGCTCCTGTTGGGCTTAGCGTAATGATATATAGCCAGCCTTCCTTGATAAATGGGCTATCTAACACCGAAATAATTTTTCAAATCAGACCAGTAGTTCCTGATATTAGCGCGTTCAAACAAACAAACTCTCCAGCTTTGTAATATTAATACCTATGGATATAGTATATAGATATACTATCTATACTATTGAATTCTTTATAGACACAATAAAAGTTATAAACGAGTAAATGGCTCTTGAAGTAGAATGTTAGACCTCCCAAGTGTCCTTAAAAGTATTAAAAGAATATTTATTTAGACGTGCGGCTATTTGGGGAGAGTAGGATTTAGTTTATCTATTGTTTTCGATACTTGGGTATATTTTTATTCACTCGAGGATACATTTTTATCGTTTGTATGTTTGATTCTTATGTGGATATTATTTAATATATTCTTCTCATGTAGTGGCTGAAGGAATTAATCACATCATAGTTTATAATGGGTAATCCATTCTATGAGTAGGCAGGTGAACTAAGTAAGTAATCATTATCTCTTTTTTTTTTGTATAAAAGCCCTTATTACAATTGTATAAACACAAAAAATATCTAGATTGGATGCAACTAATAGCCTCTAGCCTAAAAATGCAATTTTCTTATTTCCACTGGAGAACGACTTAAAAACATCCAGGCACTTCTCACACAATACACGAGAATCATTTCCAACCTGAACCTCTTCGTTCGTGGTGCAGGGTTCAACCCTCAAGTGAACATTACATCTTGTTGCAGATGCGACAAGCGGGCGCGTGACCACGGACGGGCTGTTGAGCGCGCTGGCCCGACTGCGCCGCCCGCCGCCCCCCCTGCCGCCCCCCCTGCCGCACACACATCCACGCAACGTGAGCTTATGTGCTAGAAGATAGTAATAGCAGAGAAGATAGCCTAGTAGCTAGACTAGCCTGCTGTGTCCTGACACAACATGACAGAAATCGTGACAATAAAAATATTTATTAACAAGCTTTTATTATTAATGAACACGGTTTTATTAGCTTCACCTGAATTTTTGTATGACTCCTTTAGAGTCGATTTGACGTATTTTAAACGGGCAGATTTGATTCGAACTTTGTACACTTTGGGAGCGATGCGAGCTTTGTTTAGTTCAAGAAAAAGCTCGGCTTTCATAAATTCTTAAAAACTTTCAAACGAGATGTTATTAAATACAAAGCAAAACGGGATTAAAGAACTTGATTAAGTACGAAATAAATCTTTCGCTTAGACACAACATGCATTGGAACAGAATTAAAACTTATATTAGAACTTTTTACGAAATGGAAATTAAATAAAATGGATTATAGAACTTAATTACTTACACAATAAAATTTATTCACATTAGATTCGGGAATTGCAATTTTGTTTTAATTTCAAATTCTTACTTTGCTCAATTTAAAGCAAATTAAATTTCAAAAACCTCGTTCCAACGTTTAAATTTTAATATAAAACTTTAATCTTAAGTTTCCAGACTAATAGAGTATTATTTTTTGTATTAGAACGAAAAAAATTACAAATTGCCCTAGTTTAATCGCTTTAAATATTCTTTCATTATCGAAGGTCAGAGACAATAAAATTTTCTTTCCCAACTGTAATAATAATATCTAATACATACGATATTCATTCTACATTTTTTTTTAATTAACAGTATATTATTTAGTAGTCTCAGATAGTATAATGATGAAATACGCATTCTAATAGAGAGAGTATTATATTATGGTAGAGATTAGGATTCTTTTTTATTTATTTATAATTTTTATTGTTATTGTTTTTGAAACTTTTTATTCTCTGTATAGGCAATTTTTATATATCTGCATTTAACCATGCGTATTGCGTAGGCCTTCGTCTAAATAAAGAATTAATAGACTAGACATTATAAACAGTATATGCACTTAAGCGTATTCTATAAGCCGGTACTGCAATTTAAAAGCTCGTTTGGCTCGTCCCGTCGGCCGCGTGCCAGCCTCTTATGTAAGGGTTAACTTATTACTACATTAAAGTGTTATATTACTACACGACATTGTGAGGGTTAATTATTGTTCTATTTATTGATAAATTTAATTGTTTTAGTTATAAGATGCATAAAAAAATTTCGGTAGTGATCATTGTAGAGCTGAATGACCAAACTATTTATTCCAAAAAACTTCTTCACTACTTAGTTTAACCCTTAGCTGGTATCGCCTTTTTTGGCAACACTACCGGTATCGTGGGTCAAATTCTACCCATACCAAACAATCTGTTGTAGAACGTAGATTTTTTATTATTTGTATAAAATATGGTTAGAAAAGAAATAAAAAAATATTTTTTTACAAAATAACCTTATTTAATATTAGAATATAAAAAAAAATATCATGTTTTACACACATTTGTAAATAACCTTATTTTTTGGCACTTTTTGGTTAATGTGAACTTAAAACATAAAAAAAAATTGAAATGATAGAAAAACTTTAACTAAAATATATTTATGGCACTTCTAATATCTTTATTATAACAAAAAAACAAATTGCTTCTGAAATCAGCATAAAATAAAGAAAATGACAACCAAAACCAAAATGACTTCTACCATCAACTATCATCCTCATCTTCTTCACTCTCATCTCTCGTATTTTCGTTCCTCGTATATTTTCTATTATTCTCGTATCTCCTCTTCGTTTTCACTGTCGTCAGAACTTACTCCAAATACACTGTCTTCTAAGCAACTAACAGATTAGGGATTGTCTCGATCGCTGATGATTTCGTCGTCACAAAGTTGGTTTACATTTGGTATTCTTTCATTTTTCAATTCCAAATCATCACTTAAGTCGTTCATCAACTCCTCGATTTGTCTGTCGTTCAAAAAGCCCTCCAATGTAGTACAAATAAACAATAAAACCAAAAAAGTAAGTAATTACACTCAGTGAAAAAAGTTACTTATTTGGTATCGTGGGTCGAACGTGACCCAGAAAGCTACTTACCTCCGCTCCTAAGATAGTCACAGTTCTGCACATCAACACCCCGCTGCAGCTAGCGACGCACTGAGAATACTTAGAAGCGTACAGTCGTTGCATAAAATATTTAAAGAATTATAACCGAAAATGTTCGCTTCTGGGTCAAATTTGACCCACGATACCTGCTAAGGGTTAAAACAAAATCACTTTTCGTCATCTGTATTTCTGTATGCTTGGATTTTTAAAATTACGCAACCTAATTTGATGTGATTATCGCAATATCCGCCCTGTAAGTAGAGCTTGGGCGGGCGGCTTGTGTATTAACATGAAAGACTAATTGAAAAATAAATGCTGTGTTTAGTTTTAAATACGCACAGATCCAAGTTTAATGAAAATTATTTCAAATATAATTGTAAAATTTCAAGTAGGTAATCTTTAAACAAAGTTAATTATAATTAATAATTAAAACATATTGTATTAATACGTATGTTAGTTTCACCTTCAACATAAGTTGCATGTTAACGAGATATAAATTATTCTTATGTTAGTAAATACCATACGCTTTTGAATAGAAAATATATCATCAGAACTTTAATTAATTTAAGTTTAGTTTCATTTCAATTGAATTTTAATTATTTTATGTAGTTAAGTTTATTAGATGATTTATATCAATCTTACTTTCATCTATTACTCGTATAAATGCAAAAGTTTTCGGACAGATCAAAATAGAAAAAAGTGCGTCTTTTGATCAAAATCGGATCATCTCATGGACTATTCAAACAAGCTTTTATTTGTTTCACCTTTTTTTAAGAGGTGAAATATTGTATAAGATGCCCACGGCATCCGGGAAAGGAGCCGTGGGTTATGTCGGATTCTTACTGACTACTTAAAACACCACTGTGATCCGTCGAGCCGCATTAATGATAGGGCCGCGGGTTTCACCTGTATATTTGTATGTAACCGACTTCTTTAGACTCGATTTGAACTACTTTAAACGGTCAGATTCAATCCAAACTTTGTACTCTTATCAGTGATAAGCGAGTAAAATAATTGCATGATTTCATCCTATTAAAAGCGTGTTTTTAGTTGTTTTTAACGTAGGTAAAGAAAACTTTCCGATTTATATGCATACTTAATTTCAATCAAATAAATACCTTAATTTTAATTAAAAAGGCAATAAACATACAAAATATACAAAAGTACTTATAATATTAGATACAATTTACATTCTATTTATTCATCAATTGACATAAATAAATATGTCTAATGCAAAACATTAATAAATAAGATTTGACCTCACGTAAATCGATAATTTCTGACTTATCCGGGTGTAGGTTATTTATAATATCTAATCTCTATTATTTAAAATTAATTTTTAATATTCATTTACTATCTATGTATATTATTAACTACATATCTACAAATCGTCAGTAATTAGTTTATCAAAATAACATTATAATATGTGTTCATCGAAACGCGACTACGAATGACAAAAATTATCAACCCATCTCTAAACTTCATATTTAAAATATGTAAAGTATATTTTATATCTAGTAATACCAAGCTAATATAAACGAATATACTAACTCAAATTCTAACAAATAACTAATTTAATTACCAACAAAATTTTCAATCTAATTTTTACATTATTGACGCAGGTACCACATTCTTCTCAGAACAGTAGACGGGTGGCGTTAATGAAAATGTCTCTCACACTAGCGCCCATTAAAAGTTTGCGAAATAAACATGTTCGTGCCTGTGTAACTAATATTAAATTGCCCTTTATCAATTTAGTTGCGACCCGTGACGTGGCCTGTATTTTAAAGAGACTGAGAGTGATTCACAATTCTTTTGAAACTATAAACTTTTTTATTAGAGTCAACTTTTACAAGCGTTTTTATGTCGTATTTTTTTAAGTACAACCACTTCATAATCTATTTTCTCCTGAAAATAAACGAAAAGAAACTCGATACCAATGTACTTTCAATCACTTAATTAGTGTTGTTTTTTTGTAAGTCAATGTGCAAATAAAGCACCTTATTTTATTTTAAACTAGCGGTCCGCCCCGGCTTCGCCCGTGGTACATATTAACGTTTTCTCTACATAAGAACCATCCTCGTAATTCAAGAAATATAATAAAAAAAGAATTATCGAAATCGGTTCAGCCGTTCTCGAGTTAAGCGCTTACCAACACATTTTGGGATTCATTTTTATATTATAAGATAAAGGGACGATGTCATTAAAATATAAACAGCAGAAAACATTTATGTAATAAAAACTATTAGTTGATCCGACAGACGCTGTCTTCGTATCTGCCGCTTGAATTTGAAAAAGACTTAATTTTCTTAAAGATTTTCTAATTTCCTGAGCAATTTTCTTAATATCAATCCTGTTTCATTTTTTTACAAAACACATAAAATATATCAAACTTGAAAATAAATCGATTACCTACTGAAATCTGAAAAGTGGGAAGTCTTTCGAGTACCTATTGACGTAACGAAGGGAAAAAGGGATTCGGTACATGTATATATAGACGTATGTCACTTCTATACCTATATTAAACAATACTTCAGTATATAAACAAACTGGCACGCACCACTCGACTCTACAGCCCCTAGAACACAATACTTGATACGTTACTAGCTTCGAACAGTATTCGGCCATTCAATAATACACATTTGGAGTACATCCAGACATATCACGTCGATACACTTCCAAATGGATTTTTTTTCATGCACTTTGCTTCACGCATGAGCTAGTTTGTTTCGGGGTTTTGGCTGCGTTAACTCCACATTTATGGCAAATAACTGTTGTTGGCAGTTAGCATATTCTATTTTGATTTTACAGTTTACATTCGAAATATGAGTTGAAAATATGGAATATGTTTTGCGTGTTTTGTTTTCGGTTTGACTGCAGTCTGCAACTAACTTTCATCATTCTTTCATATATACATTAAAATGTAGGTAATTAATTAATTTCTCTCAACGGTGTTTTTCATTCATCGCTAAGTAAAGATGCGGATGAACTCCTAAGGCGATGAAATGAGTAGTTAGGTAAGTGAAATTTTAAAAGATGAAACCTTTTTATATTGTCTCAACAATAATGGGTGGATATTCAATCAAACCAGAACGAATCTGCATGTAAATGAATCATTTTGAAAACTTAAACAAGAAAACATATCAATGAAAAATAATGTTTGTAACCCACCTACAATACGTACCTTCATTTTACAACTCTTCTCTTTGACAATAGGTATATCCAAGAAGGTATATCCTGTCTATCTTGAAAACAATGACAATCAAATGAATAGATATGTTGAATTTTAAAATCAATATAAAATAATAAACTATCCGCTTTAAGTTTACAATTTAGAAACTATTTAGTACGTAACATAATCTAAATGCCTTTACAGCGGCCGAGCATCGAACCCACTGGCGGTCACCTGTGTGATCTAGTTAGCCGTTTGGCTGACTGCGCTTTGTGCATATCGCTCTATATGCTGGAAATTACTACATTTATTTTATATTTATATGCAACTAGCTTGGTTTTGTAATGCGTTATATTTTGAGCATATTATTTAATAAGTACGTAAGCAATTGTAGAGAAATAAATTCATATTTAGAGCTATGGTATGGTATAGTAAATTAACACGAAAATACTATTAAATAAGCTATTAAAATATATTATATTGAATAAATTAAAATGCAATACTAACAAAAGAACACACAGAATAACAAAATAACAACGGAAAATAGAAGTAAATATTATGCTCTACCTCTATGTTCTTAGTATTGCAGGTCTTGGTAGAACTGAAGATAAATATTAATTATTTTAATATTATGTACGTAATACTTTCTTCTTCTCTTTGTTCAGCTCTTAGCTCTCCTTAATAAAAATACCATGCTACAATGTCCAATGTATTAGATAGAGTCAGTTGTATAATAAATGTCAGTGAAAATAATAATCTTCCCATTTACCCCACATCCATACTTTCGCATTTTTAATACTAGTATATTATAAATGCGAAAGTAACTCTGTCTGTCTGTCTGTTACTCAATCACGCCTTAACTACAGAACCAATTTGCATGAAATTTGGTATAGAGATATTTTGATACCCGAGAAAGGACATAGGCTACTTTTTACCCCGGGGACTCTGCGGGTTTTTCTTTGACTGCGCGGGCGAAGCTGCGGGTGGGAAGCTAGTTCATAATAAGTTATGAATTTTATTCCTCATATATCGAATTTACGTGACAAGCGACAAGAATACGTAAACATTTATATTTACATACTTTATCTTTGTGTTTACTTAGGTCACTTAAGTAAGCTTTATGCAAATGCTCCTAGACCCAACGGCTTTACATTGGTTGACCAGTCTATCAGCCTATTTTCTATGTACACGTTTATTTTAGCATTCTAAACAGACTTTCAATTCATCCTACTAAAGAAAATCTGAAAATGAATACTTCTCTTTAGTATACAAACCTCTTAATATATTACAGCCTATGTAAGGAATAATGTAGCTTTCTGCTTGAAAAGTGTAATCAATGCAGTAGTATTGGTTCCAAACATTAACAAAATACATGTACCTACATTCTTCTTATACAGGGTGTCCCACTATTGGTATACTAAGCGCGAAGGGACTTGTAGTTTTGCATACACTGATCACGTTAAAAATACAAATTACGTTAAAAAAAATTTGCTAAATTTTTCCTGAAAATTCATGTTTTCTTCTCTAGCTTCGCGCAGACAGCATATACCGCTTCTCGTGTGAGAGCATTTTTTCAATGAAAACATAATCTGAAACGATAGCTCGCGTACTGGTGGCAAAGTTGGGCGGGTTGATTGTTATGGGTATACAGTATACACATAGAGTTTTAAGAATTCATCTATTTGAAAAAAAATGCGTCTGGAATTTTATAAGTCCTTTTACATACTCAGCGTATGCAAAACTATAGCCTCCTTTGAGCTTAGTATACCAACAGTGGGACACCCTGTATAAGTATGGATAAAATAATACGTAACACTGAAAGCCACACAGACGTGTACAAAGACGACACGCAATAAGTTCAGACACACATAAAGCAAAATGGAGGTATGCCAAAGTTTTCTCTGCTATTGTTCTGCCAACAAATATTTACCTTGAAATGTTTGTAGCGCTAGAAACCGATCGATGGGGCTTTTAATTTTTATATAGATGTTAAATTGGAATGTCTGTGTATGTACAGAGTAACTACGTTTATTTTACTTTTTATATATCAATTATGTAGCTGTCTTCAATTATTTAAAATGTTTTATTTAGAACTATTTATAAAGATACTACTTTCAAGCTGCGACTTCACTCACGTGATAACCGAGATAATAAAAAAAAATATACACAGGCAAGTACATAAATGTTTAATTCCAGATGTGTGCGAAATAATCATGCTTATCAATCAATATTACATTTTTTTAAGCTTTAATATAATATCATACTTTATCTCAAGATGACGGCAACCTTCGTTATTAAATAAGAAGCTGATATTAATTAATGTTACTGCTCTTACGAAACTATGAAATCATTCATATTTTGTAAGGAAATAGTTACCGAATGAATAAATTATTCGATATTTCCTTAAAACATAAAAAAAAATATATGAACATATTTTGTATAATGTATAATGTATGCAACTACCTGCCAGTCATCGTCGACTAAACTTTAATAAATTATTATTTATTACTTTTCCTATAAAATAAAAGATAAATTTTACTTAACAACATTGCGATGCTAGAACTATCTTTCTCGCTCTTTGTTATCTTCAATTTCATTTATATTTTCACTGGAAACTGCTGCTTTGAATTATGCGGAAAATTATTATCAAGTGGAAGTTAAAATACACGTCACGATACTTTTATTGTTATTTAAAATAAATAAACTTGTTACCTTGGAGAAACTAATACAAATTTCTTTTATATAGTACTCTAGCTTTACGCATGCGGCTTCGTCCGCTTTCAAAAAAATTCAAAATTATTTATTTCTTCCTTTTACAATATGTCCTTAACTAATTTGTGATTGGAACACTCCTAGTAAGCAAACAAATGCTTGTAAAAAAAAATACAATGCAAAAACAGAAAAGAAAAGAAAGAATAAAATCTGTGTGTGTGTGTGTGTTTTGTGTGTGTGTGTGTGTGTGTGTGACAGCACGTTTATTTTTTATATTGGAGCAAAGCTTCGGTATCTGAGTAGCTTAAGGGTTTCAACCATTCCATTAATACTTTTTTACAGTTTGTATTGAGCAATTTACCTATATTTAATTTTTGTCTAAAACATTATAAATTACATTTTAAAACTTTTCGCAAGAACCACTCTATCGATTTAAAAAAAATCATCCAAATCCGTTGCGTAATTCTAAAGATTTAAACATACATAGGGACAGATAGCGACAGCGACTTCGATTATATTATTATGTACTAGGTAGCGATATAGTGTATAGAATATAGCGCTACATAAAGATAAGAAACATTTAATTTACTCTTCGCAGAAATCTAATTTATATCTGACAAGCAATAAATAATTAACAATTCACGTTTTAACTAAATAGGAAATAAATGTTGAATTTCCTCCGTCTCAAACAAATGTAAATCTTAATAATATTGAGTGTATTCGGATCTCTTGATTACAGTGTATTGAAGGCTAATCGAATATAACTGTACAAGCGAAATCCTAAATGTACCTATTTGAAAAGGGAGTTCTGTGCGGGTCTTGTGATGCTGTGTCAAAGGTTATTGATTTGACTCTATATTTCTTTATACATAAAGTAAGCTTTTGCGCTATATTACTTTTGTTAATATTTTTTAGTCCGTTTTGCACGTTGACTAATCAATATTTAAAATGATTTAAAATGTTTGACGGCGCGGTTGGCGCAGTGGTAAAGTAACTGCCTACTGAGCCGACGGTCCCGGGTTCGATCCCCGGTCAGGGCAAATATTTGTGTGATGAACTCAATTATTTTGTTCTTGGGTCTGGGTGTTATTATCTATATATGTATTTATTAAATATTATATTTATTATTTATCGTCACCTAGTACCCACAACACAAGCCTGAATTGAGCTTACTGTGGGACTAGGTCGATTTGTGTAATAATGTCAAAAAAAAAAAAAGTGAGTCTATCTATACCTATCACATTATTTCGAACACTTAAGTACCGACAATTTTGAATACTTTGGGATAGTTGATAAACTCTGTAAAGCTTTATACAATATATTATAGCAAGCGGCTACATTAGGGGCGGAGTATTTGAAAGAATGTGAAATAAATTAATTTTTCACGAAAGGGATATATTTCACATTCGTTCAAACGTGCGTGGGTTAGCTGCCATAGGTAATACAAAAATTTCAAAATAAATGAATCAAACGAATAAAATGAAAACACAAAAATCATTATTTTGAATTTATTGTATAGGTAGTATATTTAAATATTATATTTGAACGAAAGAAAATAATTATTCAGAAAGAGGTATGTGGGCGTAACGTAGGTTCCATCCATTGTTTTGAATTAGAATATTGTAAAGCTGACTTTTACTTGATATAAATTCCGATACCAAATGTTTGCAATAAATACAAAATTGTACCTATAGGTAATGGACCTATGATTATAGGTCTTAATTTTTCTATTTACATTAAAAAAAATTTCTTGTACTAAGATGTTATAAATAAAGGAGACCTATCGATTGACTGTCTACTATTCATCGATGGCTCTTTTAGACATATTATATTATGTATAAAATAGTCTGCTGTAGCGGACGATATCTTCGCCTATGCTTATTACCTCGATGACCAAATTAGGCTAAGAATAACAGAACTGAGATATATCTAGAGATGAACTTTAGAATCTATATATATTAGAAATCTATATAATAGATCTAATATAATAGATCTAAATAGATCTAATTTAAAATTGTATTAACTGTCTGTGAATGGAATTAATAGAACAAATACATTATATAAATATTATAAATGCGAAAGCTTGTATGAATGTTTGTTACTGTTTTACACAATACCTGTACAATACCTACCTGTAGGCGGTTAGGTACCACGAGAGTGACGTCACGAGTTTAAGCCAGTTTATTTACAACAGGTTTGTGCAAATAGTCACATGATAGTTCCTATTTTTAGTGCGTAAGCGGTACAAAAAATATTAGACAAAAAATATTAATAAATATTTGATTTGATTAGGTTT
The DNA here is from genome assembly GCF_905220415.1 of Colias croceus. Lineage (NCBI taxonomy): Eukaryota > Metazoa > Arthropoda > Insecta > Lepidoptera > Pieridae > Colias > Colias croceus. The sequence continues at coordinate 8,538,393 of NC_059558.1, read as the reverse complement.
GATACCAGGTGGAGACAAAAAATGGACTCCGGTTGTAGGTGTAAACATAATTATTAATAAGGTTTACTTCGTCTGTAAAAAAGTCGATAAAATAAATGAGTAATAGAGCTTTTGCACAAGGGAATATGACTACACTCTACAATATTTTTACAGGGAATATTTAAGATTTATTATTAATAAGTTCCGTTGAAATACTGAAGTTTTAGCGTCAGTACATAACATACATTTTCAGTATTCACGTGAACATTTTATAAATAAATAAAAAAAATAAAAATAGTTTATTTACCCTTCTCAATTTCATACAATATGGAGTAGTAGGGCCCTCCTAGTAAGTTTAATATAAAACCTGTGTCAGGAGGACCCGCTCTTCCTTAAATTAAAATAGGTTATCTACATGAGAAAAATAAACGGTTTATAACAAAATATTAATAGTTAAGTGTACATATTTACGAGATATTTTTATTTTATTTTTATATGTTTAAACTTGTATCTTTTTTATGTAGTTGTAAGATACTCTTATTAATTGTATAGATTTATATATTATATTATATACATGTATAGATTTCTAGATCATTTAACTAGTAGAACTGACCTTTATTATAATAAGCTAGTAATCTGAACTTCGATATTCCATTATTACAAAACTAACATTGGTATCTATAACATTAGTGCAATGATATCACAGAGCTCAAACTATACTGGTTAAGTCATTTCATGAATATAATGCGAAAGTTACAATACTTTTATGACATTTGCGACTTCTCCAGTTATTCGTAGCGACATTTCGAATAACTCGAATTTTACGAGCGAAATTGTTGTGTTGTTTGAGAGAAAATGCTAGAAAACTTTTATTTGATGCTGGCTGATGCATGGTAAACATATTATGATTATATTTTTGTACAGATCTAGCTGTTCGACCTGGCTTTGCTCGGGTTGACCAAAAATAAATATCTACGAATAATCTAATATCTAATATATATTATAAAGGCGAAAGTTTGTAAGGATGTATGGATGTATGGATGTTTGTTACTCTTTCACGTAAAAACTACTGAACCGATTACAATGAAATTTTGCACACATATAGAGGGTAACTTGGATTAACACATAGGATAGTTTTTATCCCGGAAATCCCACGGGAACGGGAACTATGCGGGTTTTCCTTTGCAAACGCGGGCGAAGCCGCGGGCGGAAATCTAGTATAGAATTTTTTTCTAACAAATCTTTTTACCCTATTAGTTGACATACTGAAAGAAACATACAACCCATTTACGTGAGTAGTATTACTATATAAGTAAACAAAAGTTAACGACAGACAATTTATGCCCGGTTCCTATATTCAACGGATCGTCATAGTATCAAAGCTACTATCCGTTTTTCTAGAACTAACTACGAGTCGTTATTACCGTTCCACAATTTTATTTCTTGACGTGCTATCGACGGACATCCGTTGGTCATAAAAATACCGAGCCCTCTTCACTCACAGATGTGCGTTTCGTTATAAGCCAAATTGAAATTAAAATAACACAAAATTCAGGACAAAATAAGTTAAATATACAGCCGAATTATAAACTTTAAGAATAAAGTTTCTTATTAATAAAGAACTAATACTAAATAACTATATATTTGTAGACATCTGCGTGATAATTTTCCTTCTAAACAACCTAATGCGTTACACAGAAAGCAAAAACGGAACGTTTTTCTCGCGCACGCGTGCATTGCTTGTCAGTTGTCAAATTATTGTCATTCATTGTTGATTGATGATTCATTGTCAAGTTTTATATTAATTAAAGAATAACAATACAACGACCACTGTTTATATATTTATTAAAAATGGATATTACGCCGGTAAGTACGCCTTTATATTTCTTCTTTAAAATCGTCTGCCGCTTACTTTTTGCTTCGGACACTTTTAAAGTCAAACATATATTTCTGTTACAGAAATCGAAGAAGGCTATGAGTAAAGACGAGATTGCTCAATTATTATAACCAGTAAGGAGACTAATGCTTCTACGAATAAATTAAAGGATGAATGTTGGACTTCGTTGACCAACACATTTAATGCAAAAATTGGTCAAATACCTACCAGGAAAACTTTTTATTTTCAGCCAAAAAATTCAAACATAATAAGGATGATGGACAAATATTATGAAGAAATAATTGAAATACTGAACACACAATAATTGAAATACTGAACACACAATAACTAATTAATTTTTGTATATTATTAAGCAATATAGGTATCTAGACATACGGTAGAAAAAGAATTTGTTAGGTAGTGCTAAATGTAAATCTTATGTAAAAAATGTATTTAGTTCAGAGAGCCTATTACAGCGTTAAGGAATATAATATAGAAGATGATAATCGATGGAGGGTTGTCGTGTAAGAATCACAGGACAGTTCTTTGGCATATATTATGTAGTTACATATTACTATGTAAAATTAAACTGTAATAAAGAAATAAAACTTTTATTCCATTTTATTATGTACTTTTATTTATTTTTTATTATTTACAATACAATGTTTAAAAAATTGATTTCTATATTGCAAACATAGACATACATATAAATATACTAGTGGTCCGCCCCGGCTCCGCCCTTGAAATACTGAACACACAATAACTAATTAATTTTTGTATATTATTAAGCAATATATCTAGACATACGGTAGAAAAAGAATTTGTTAGTGCTAAATGTAAATCTTATGTAAAAAATGTATTTAGTTCAGAGAGCCTATTACAGCGTTAAGGAATATAATATAGAAGATAATAATCGATGGAGGGTTGTCGCGTAAGAATCACAGGACAGTTCTTTGGCATATATTATGTAGTTACATATTACTATGTAAAATTAAACATAGTTATAAAGAAATAAAACTTTTATTCCATTTTATTATGTACTTTTATTTATTTTTTATTATTTACAATACAATGTTTAAAAAATTGATTTCTACATTGCAAACATAGACACATATATATACTAGTGGTCCGCCCCGGCTTCGCCCTTGGTACATGTTTATGTTTTCTTTCCATAATAACCATCCTCGTACTTCAAGGAACATTATAAAAAAATAATTATCGAAATCGGTCCACCCGTTCACGCGTGATGCCGTGACCAAGGGAAATAGGTCTGCCACTGATATCGATATTGTGCCTAAAGCATAGAACCTCAGCGTCAACAGTAATTGATGTTATGGAGATACTCCATGATTCCTGAAATGACAACATAAGGTAAAGGCGGGTTACTTCGGGCTAGTGGGGTATTTCGTGTGTTTTGCTTTTCGATTCTAAATTAAGAAATTCTGACAAGATATTTTAAAACTAAACTTTATTGTGTGTTCTATAAACATTACCCTACCAAAAAAACAAAATATCTAATTTTTCACGGCAAAACGGAACGCAACAAAACACACGAAACGACAGTCGGCCTCAAACAGCTGTGATAGCCGCGCGTGCTTACAGAGCGTAAGGTCGTACACGAAACTTTATAAGACCCCTACAAGATACAGGTAAGTCTATTTATCAAGATATTAAGTTAATTCTGTTCTGTATTTTGTTGCTATTGATCTTATATCAAGTTCGGGTAGTTTAATAGCATAGATTTCCTAAAATTAGCGAAATTTCGACTGCCGAATTAGCCAGCAGATTATTATTCCTTAGTAGGCTACTTCGTGTTATTCCCGAATTAGCAGTATTTTACTGATTAGTTTATAACGCGTTTGTTGTTCAGATAAACGTTTTATAATAAAACTAACCTAAAAATTAAATAGTAGAATAGTTAATTGTTCGTCCAGGGGAAATTCGGTATATAATTTTGTGAACAGATTTATTACAATATGACATTGAAGTTTCCCTTAATTTGGACGTTCCAGGCAAATTCGTCTCACTGAACATTTATGCAAAAACGCTTTTTTTTTGCTTTGTATTTTTAGTAAGTTAAAGTTGTTTGGTGTGTAAGGTACTCATTAGTGTATTTATATTTTCTGATAATGATTTGCAGTTAATAAGTTCGCAAATATGTAAAATCGACTAACACGAAATAACCTACACAGTTTTTGGGCGTTGCTGGTAAATTCGTGGGTGCTAAATTAAGTTTGTTTGTTTTTATTTTGAGCAGGTATTAACTTAAGTATAACTCCCGGCATCTAACTTTAGCGCTGACCGATTAGGAGAGGGGATGCGCAGAACGTAGGGAAAAGAGTAGTGACTTTTGACATCCCCCACCTAATCGGTCAGCACTAAAGTTAGATGTCGGGAATTGTAAGTAGGTATTGACACTTCTGCAGATCTAGGTACTTACACGAGACCAGGCACGTGCACTGCTAGATCATGGAGCATAGTATTTTTTTTTAGTCAGGAGACCTAAGGGAACGAATATCCTGAAATGTGTTTGTTTTTAATTACTTCTCAATGAAAATGGTCTTAATATAGGATAAACTATTTGGGCGTTATGGGCATTTCGCTTATTCTGTTTACACTTTGTACTGGCTAGGGCAGTTTTTGACATGGGATTTACTTTTAAAGAGCGGTTTAAAATTATCTACGTTACCCACTTGCTAAAAAACTTTTTAGTTAATATAAGATAATATTATAGGATACTTCTTAAAATTATCGTTTCATTTCAGAAACATGCAATATGGCAAAGGTGTACAAGAAATATTATACAGATGAAGAGTTGCAAAATGCTTTGCTTAAAACTATATACGGTGAATTAACTGCCTATAAAGCTTCCAAGCTGTATAAAGTTCCATATCAAACGTTACTAGATAAATTGAAGAATAAGCATACCAATCCTGCTGGACATGCAACAGTTCTCACAAAAGATGAAGAAGAATTAATAGTGAAATGGGTCCTCCATATGGCAGATATTGGGTTCCCAGTATCGAAGGAACAGCTGCTTCTATCGGTAGGGAAGCTCGTCCGGGAATTAAATAGAGCAAATCCGTTCAAAGACGGCATTCCCGGACGAGACTGGTATGAAAGATTCCTGAAAAGGAACCCAACTATCTCAATGCGAATGAGCCAGGCCCTCACTAACGCCAGAGTAGGTGCCACGGAGGAGCCATCCATACTAATATTATAAATGCGAAAGTAACTCTGTCTGTCTGTCTGTCTGTTACTCAATCACGCCTAAACTACTGAACCAATTTTCATGAAATTTGGTATGGAGATATTTTGATACCCGAGAAAGGACATAGGCTACTTTTTATCCCGGGAAAATGACGCAATCCCGGAAATCCCACGGGAACGGGAACTATGCGGTTTCGTTGGTTTTTCTTTGAATGCGCGGGCGAAGCCGCGGGCGGAAAGCTAGTATTAATATAAGTTTTAACCCTAAATAAAACTAAATGCTACTTAATATAATACTACCACAGCAGAGTTAGTAATTAGTAATCCATGTGATTGTATGTTACCTACCAATATTAATAAAACATATTTATTATTATTTCTCTTAATTTCATTTTAAGCCCCTTATTTAAGTTAATTAAAATAAAGATTTTTCACAATCAATGCCTACAATAAACGTTTATAATACTATCACGAAATAGCCAACACGAATTCACGAATTTAGACGCAAGGCAAAATTTTAACACGAAATAGCACGCAAATGAAGGGTGGACAAGAAAATTCATTAAAAAAAAACCAATGGCTTTTTGATCGTAAAAATAACACGATTCTTTTCTCAAAGAACTATACGTTCTTAAATAAAAGCTTTCGTTCCGATACCGAACCCTGAAAAATTACAAATCCACCTGAAACTTGCAAGACCCTTAACATGCCGAAAATACCCACGCTTACGTTAAATTAGGTATGTAATAAGGTTAGACGTGTTTGGTATAATATTAATGCCTCCATTAAACTAACCTGGCTCCTTTTATTCGTACGTCTGGATAAATTTCAAGAAGTAATTGTTCAACAGATTCTTTAGCAAGTCGAAATCTCAATTGAATTTCGTGAGAATCCAGGGTCGCAAAAAAATCCACTCCTTCTCTATAATATATATTCTTTCACGCCCACTATCTTCTTCCGAAATTCGATATAATATTAAACACTTCTCTATCACTATCTGAACTCCACATTTCGATATTGAAGCGGAAACAATGAAATAGTAAGAATTTAACCGCCCGAAATCGACGGGTAAACAAAATGCTATACGAATAGTAACTTTGACAGCATAATGACATTAAAAATATTTATAGGAACGCGATAAACTGTCTTCTCCATACAATATGCTTACCGTTCGTTAATAGTAACCCTCCCATCCGTCAGTAGGAAGCCGTCGGTAAGTTGCTTGACGAGACGTTTTTTATAGGAACGATTTTCGCTTACGCTTGGTTAATTATACTACTATTCGTAACTAAAACGGATCGTTTTTCAAATATAGGAACCGGGCATAAAGCAATTATCTGTAAAAATCAACGCTTGGAATTAAAAATACGCGTGACAATAATATATTAACATTATGAAGTGTCGCAGCACACACGACGTTGCTCCTCAAATTTATCAGGCGCAAGATTTTTCAAGCACTCTCAGCGACACTCGAGTCAAGTTCGCTCGGCTTGTATTGGGATTCGTTCAATAATTAATTTAAATCAACTTATACATTTGTGTTGGAGCGTTTCAGAGTTAAACTATGCTAACCTTTCCCTTTATTCGACACAGGGGTTTTGAACAAAGGCGAATAAACACAACAATAGAGGAGCCCTGAACCGTTATTCAGGCAAACTTGATCAACATTATCGATTATTTAGACCACGGTTCCGATACGTTTACCGGTAATTCAATAACTTTATAGATAAACAACGTTACAGTAAACACGTTATGCTGTTATTTCATGAGATTATGCGTGCATGATTGAGCTTTTGAAACTTAAAATGAAATGGTGCGCACTGGTTAACTTTAAATACATTAATTGTGCAAACTATTTAAAAATATATTATCATTCATATACCTATTCATTCTTAAAGTTCAACAAATTATAATATATTTGTTGGACGCAACAGTAGTTCTATGTCCCAGCGTGAATATGTTAAATGAAAATTTAATTATTTTTCTTCATATTATGAACTTTAGAAATATAGTTCAGCGGAAAAAAATAAATAAAAATAAACATCACGAGACATGTAGCGCTTCAAAAGCAACACATTGGTCTAAATACCAAATTTTTATCAAAAGCTCATACTTTATCTACTCTAATATTACAAAGAGGAAAACTTTGTTTGTTTGTTTGTTTGATTGTAATAATAGCTCATAAACTACTGGACCGATTTTAAAAATTCTTTCACCATTCGAAAGCTACATTATCCACGAGTAATATAGGCTATATAATATTATCACGCTAAGACCAACAGGAGCGGAGCCACGCGGGTGAAACCGCGCGGCACAGCTAGTGTATAAATAAAACGCTTTTAACCATCACATAAAAGTTACGTAACAAGGAAAGGAAGATAATAGGACTCGGCAGGGTAAAGTGAGCAAGTTTCATAGGTCCCGACCCTCAATCAGTTCACTATAAAATATCGGTGATTTTAATAAATTGCACGCTACAGCCCGGGTAAAATTACTGTTGATACTGCTATTAAATAAATCTGTAACACGGATGAGATATTTTTAAATTTGTTACAGTATAATTTTCAGGGAATCTTATTTTTTTATTATAGTTAGCACATTAAGTATTTTATAGAAAATTAAGATACATACGCTTTTCAGTTCGCATGTACGAATTTAGGAAAATTACTGACTACTTATACATAAAATAATACGAATGTATTTCGTACAAGAAATTTAAATATCCACACGTTTAGAAAATTTACTAATTACACACATACAGTAAATTTAAAAGTATTAGGTTAAAAGCTAGAGAATTATTAAAAAAAAATGTATTAGGCAATATTTTGAACTGGAAATAGTTCGCATAAACTTTTAAGAGATTAAAACTTGAAAGCTGCTATATTAGAAAATTCTAGAACTACTAAACTCAGTCTAGATACATTCGCTTAGGAATAACAAGGTATGACGTAATGTTTCATAAGTTTATTAGTGAGTGTAAAATTTGGCCCATGTATGAAAATTATATAATGAAGTTAGTACTTGATGACCTTTATGTAAATTGTGCCCGACTGCTCCCAATTAGCTATTGTCAGATTTCATTTAAACCTTTATGTTATGTACTAAAGCTTTAAGGGTTGTGGTAACTGGTAATTAACTACTGCATATTATATGGAATGGAATTATATTGTGAAGTTAAGAGTAATATTGCTAGGTTTTCGATAAGGGAAACTTTACTCTCTTCTGAACGTAAATATTTTACAACAAATAAATATAAAAAAGCTATCAGATTTACATCAGCAATCTAATTAATTTTTCGACAAATTCCTTTTTTTTATGGACAGCAAACGAGCAGACGCGTCGCCTGGTGTTAAGCGATACACGCCGCCCATAAGCATCCACTCCACTGGGAAGTGGATGTGTTGCTGTCCTCAAAGGATTTTGAAGGAGTTAGGTAGAAGGGACGAGGATGGGAGGGAATGAGGATAGGGAAGGAGTGGATGGGTAGGGGATGGGAAGGGATGTGGGCCTCCGGACCCCTCACTCACCGTTCGGAACGCGACAGTAAACTGTCACTATGGCGCCGATATTCTGTGAGGGTGTGGTACCTTCCCTATAATGCTGTGCAGTATTTTGGAAAATAGGCAGAAATTACACTCTGACAAAACAGTAAAATAAGTCAAATTATATCATTTTTAAACTACTTTTTAATGTATTCTATTTCAGTTTCTATAATAAATAAAAAAATTAAATAGGTTAGAGTTTGTTCTGAAGGAAAGCGCGAAAATATATTATGTTATTGTTCAATATTCGTTTTTATTAAGTATACTTTATACATTTATGTGAAAATTCAATCTGTGACATTTCTAAAGCTCAGTGAAAGCTTGAAGGTTCAATTCAAATACATATTTAAATTTTCTATGAATTTAATATAATATTTAAGAGGTTGAAACCTGAATTTGTATACATGAAGACATTCTTTGAATACATGAAACATGATGTCGTTGAAAAATGTGGAAGGAAATAATTTTCTAAGTTTTTTTCTTCGATGATGACGTAAGCCCTAAAAAACGAGCTTTTTTCTTTGGGTATCATTTAAGCTATCACCAATTTAATTAGTTTTGTGTTTCTTAAATAATAGGGTTTGTCCTCAAAATAGTAGATCTGTCACCAAAATGAAGTCACCAAACAATGCAAAATCAGTTCCACAATAAATCACCTAAAATCCTGAGATATAAGGTCTAGTACCAAATAAATGTTTTTGTATGTATTATAATAGGTGTGTCCTAATAAGTATTTAAGCAAACTAATTTAAAGAGATCACCAATAAATCATATTATATTACTAAAAGTTAAAATAATCAATATTTATTCTTAAAAATAATAACCACTGAATAATCAGCTCTGGTTTAATAGCTGGCTAATGGTTAGCATAATAATTGTAGATAAAACACTTAATTAAAGTTAAAATAATCAATATTTATTGTTAAAAAACAATAATCACTTCGAAGGGGGCGCCCCCTTTTTCTTTTCTGGCCGATAAGCACATTTTTTGCTTCTGGTGGGGGGTTAGCCAGCTTTAAGCGTATGGCTATTTCGATAATATGTTTGCACATGTCAATTTTTAAAGTGCGCCAATTTGTCTCCGCCCCTTTGATCATTTTTTCATTAAAATTATAAATTGATAAATTGATAACGAATACTATTAATTTATTATATGAACGAAATAAAATGTTACTACTGTATTGGTGACAAAATATCAAATAAAAAGGAGTCGCAGTCAGGGATCGATAATCGATTTATTTGGTGACAGATCTACCATTCTGAGCACAGAGCTATTATTTAAGTAGACCGTAACAAAACTGTTATTATAAGAACGAAGTTTATATTCATGTAATGCAATATAATTTTATTGGTTATATCGATCTCTTATTTTACACATATATTAACATTAATTTGATAATTCATACCTGGGAACAATTTTTGTTTATCTGAGAACGGAAATATTTCGTGGTGATAGATCTATTTATTAGGTGATACAACTTGATGACAAATATAAATTTTGGTGATATAAAATATAGTTCCCTTTTTCTTTATCTGTGTGGTGCATTGTTTTTAATACCTATTGGATGCATTATTTAAATTTTATTATTTAAAAAAGTCTAGAAATTTATGTCTCAAACAGTTAATAGATATTACAGTTAATAGATACTTATCCCTACTAATATTAGAAATGCGAAACTAACTCTGTCTGTCTGTCTGTCTGTTACGCTTTCCCGCTTAAAACTCTCAACCGATGTTGATGAAATTTGGCAAGACAGTTTTTAGACGGACCGCTAGTATAAAATAAATCTCAAACTTTTATCCATTGAGTAAATTTACCAAGCATGAGAAATTTTCACATTTTTCAGAAGAATCTCATAATAATTGAAAGTTTAAATGCAACTTATTTCCCGGTTTGTTGGAAATAACTATGCATTAGAAAATAACTACCTATTAATTCTCATGTTTGAAACTACTAGCTTTTGTTTAATGTGAGTTTTAATGCTTAGTTAGTGTTGAATCATAAGTGAAAACTTTAGCGTTTTAAAATATTTGACTATGTTTTCCTATTTGGCTTAGCGAATATTTATTTTGTTGTATTAAACATACATACTTATCAGTATAGTATATAATTTTATTTGCTTTCAATATTAATATTTGTTCCTATTTTTGTGCTAAAGTGTCTTGTTATAATAAAGACTATAGAGTAATATTTTTTACAGTTTCGTATCTTGGTGAAACTAAAATCTTTAATACAAAAATATGTACCTAGTTATCTTTAAGAAGGCCAAAATGGTTGAATAGGTCTGGAAATAGTGACCTGAATAACAGTGCAATATTGAAATTAGAGATCAGTCGTGACGAATTTAGCCTGTGTCAGCTTCAGCTTGACTTAAGTCGAATCTATAAAGGTAACAAGTTTCTTTTAAGAAATGAATTAATTTATTAAGATTTACTTATTTATTAAGAAATATCGTTATAGTTATGGTATATTATTCTTATTATACAGGACCGTAATTAGTAATTACAGTTAGATAACATTTTAGGTATTGAAAAGTACAAAGTAATAAAATATATACGACGGACTTCAAACGTCTCTACGATTATTTCATGTTGTAGAAGTTTACACTCAAGTGAACATACAGCAAAGTAAGAACATCAAAAACGGGAATCGTGAAAGGTAAAAAATAGTGTGCCTTTGAAAATTTTAATAGCAATTTATCTAGCTAAAAGCTTCGCTTTCATGGCTATCAGGCGCGGTGCAAAAGAAAATGCCAGTGGGTTGATGAAATAATTAAATTATTCACTTTGAGTGCTTTTCAGTTAATAATTTATGAATACTGTAAAAGCAGATCTGTATCTTGATATTCTTAAACTTTAATTAGAGTTAAAAGTGCACAATAATTAAAAATGTTTCGTTTTACTTTTGTTATAAGTGTTTTAGAATCTGACTCTAGTATCAAGGGCGGACATCTTGATAATACTCTTGAATGTTGTTAAAAAAAATTGTCAGTATTTCAATTTAAATTAATTAACGTTTTTAATTTGGGAGGAATTTATCGATTCAGAATGAAATTTGGTTCAGATATCTGTAGTGAAAAAAAACGCAAACCATGAAGCATTTGAAGCAACGCATTTAAGGATGATTTCAATCCAGTATAGTTTGTATATTTTTCTGTTTGACTATAGGAGATAGCACAGTTAGCACTTTTTTAAACTCTAGTTTCCTAGTTAGCTAGATAAAACGTTGTAGAATAAATCAAATGATCGATCTTATAATTACTAAAGTATAGTTAGTTGAGGAAGGTCTGGTGACCTAAAGTGCTAAGGCGTAGTATGACGATGCCAAAGTGCTTCTAAAAATAAACTCATAATGAATACAACTTATGAGTACAATATGTTGAAGGTTATTTTGTTACGTACTTTGGGCCCCAGTCCTATAATTAAAATATTACATTAAATTATAAGTTAGCTAGCTACCACGTGGCTTCACCCACGGGCAAAATGAAACTCATCTTTGTGATGATATACAAAATTGCTGGGAACAGTAACGGATCTCAAAGAGAATCAGAAATTGACAACAAGTCTCCGGATTTCTGTAGATAAGTTTTTGATAACTTGTAGTCTGCGTTTCATCCAAATCCAGAAAAGAGTTACATACATACTTATATTCATCCTCACAAACTTTCGCATTCATAGATAATATTAGTTTTGTTATTAACTATAATATTAATTTTAATTAAAATAAAAGTATTACTCTAATCAAAGAGTCACATATCTCTAAAATGAGGTTTTCGAGTAACAATCAGTTGCAGTTGCTAGCTGATATGGGTCTGATACCTACCGTTGAAAGGGTCTCATTGTATGTAATGACATAATATAAAGGTATGATGAGAGCAATTTGCTACCCTTTAGCGTGGTATTTTGGAGATTAATGATATGGTTAATGGTTGAAGTTATGTGGTATTTTGATTGTGAGGACTGGGGATGTTTGTTACCAATTTACATTATTGTTGTTTAAAGTTTATGCATTGTGAAATAGACGGTAAAAATTCTTTTTCGTTTATTTTCATATTTTTAATCCATAAGTTAGTGGTAATTCGTAATAAATGTTACAAAAAAATATTATAGTGTCATTAGTACTTAGATAATAATATGGTAGTATATAATAATATTAGTAGATAATAATATTTAGCTATAACTAAATGGGAAAATACATGTATGATAATAAAATTAATATTCCACTGACTAAACATCTTTCTATAGGAAAATAAGTTTCGATGTCTTTTATATTTTTAGCCACAATAGGGTTTTGACCAAGCGCGGATCCAGGGGGGGGGTCATGGGGTCATGACCCCCCCCTGGGCTAGGTCCACGACCTAAGTGGACCACTAATTTAATATTATCTTTTTTAAATTTACAACTTAATACTGTTCAACATGATGTTTTTATTGACTTTTGAGACATAAAAGTAATATAAAACAATTAGGTAAATCAATTACAAACGGAAGAGGATATAACAAAAATTAGAGGAAAAGTTAATTAGGGTCGACCTGTGGTCGTGATTCAAGGGCAAAAAACAGGTTTATCGATTTTTGAAAAAACCTATAACTGCGGAATAAAGTTATAGTAGGTTATTAATTTTTTTACTACAACTTTTGCTCACTTTCCACACACCTCAAATATCGAAATATCCCAGTTCGTGGATAAGACATAATTGATTCCCTTGCAAGTAGTTGCGAGTTACAGAATATGAGGCTCTATTTGCTTTTTCTTCAGATTGCGTTGACATAGAATTTGAATTAAATAACAGATTTAAGTTATTATAGACCTGAGTTCTGATGTGAATATCAATTTAATACATGTAGACGTTCATGAGTAAAGGGATTGTAAGTTTAAAATTATTTAAAAAAATATATTTTTATTTAATTTAATTAAATAATTAGGGTTTTTGCAGTTATTCCTACATCTGTGCTATAAGACGATACTTTTTAACTCAATTTCAAGACTTTGTGTTTACGGGACAGGGTGCTCCCTGCAGGTAGGTATTGATTCCTTTGCTAATGTCGAAACCCTACGGTCTACGGCCCCTTGATGCTGTGGAAAATTCAAACGTATAAGCCAACGCAATCAAAAGATGCAGCTGTAAATGCTGAAATTTTTCGCAAAATTCGACACTCCCTAGGAAATCAAAGCCTACAGGGTAGTTCCCGAGTACACAGAGTCATGAAATGTAGTACAATGTAACATCTTATAACGCAGACTAGCTAGCCCGCGTCTTCGCCCGCTTTGTCTAAACACTTATAATTAATTATATATTATTCCTCTTGAATCACTCTATCTTTAAAAAAACCGCATAAAAATTCGTTGCGTAGTTTTAAAGATTTAATCATACAAAGGGACATAGGTACAGAGAAAACGACTTTGTTTACTAATTGCGAAAAACATGAATTTATATTTTTATTTGAATTTACTTAGATTATTATAAAAAAAATATTTAAAAAAAATTTAAACTTACAACCCTGTTACTCATGAACGCTTACATATATTAAATTGATATTCATGCCAAAAACTCAAGTCTATGATACCTTTAAGCTATAATAAAATCAAACTTCTATGTCAACGAATCAGAAGATACAGCCGTAAATGCCGAAAAATTTCGCAAATTTCGACATTCGCAAGGGTATCAAAACTCAAAACCTACAGGGTACCTACTTTCCGTAAACTCAGAATCTTGAAATTCGGTACGAAGTAACATCTTATAGTACAGATACAGGAATAATTGCAAAAAATATATACTTTTTAATTAAATATGTATATCTTGAACAATTTTCAAGTTTGTCTGCCTGTCAAGACCCTTTTTCTCAGGAACGCGTGGAGGTATCAATCTGAAATTTATACCGAATAATCAAATCTACGGTTCCTTAAAGCTGTGAAAAAATCAAACTTATAAGCCAACGCAATCAAAAGATGCAGCCGTTTATGCTGAAAATTATCGCAAATTTCGACATTATCGGCAACTGGCAAGGGAATCAAAACCTATATTGTACTACTTCCCGTGAACACGAGTCTTGAAATTTGGTTAAAAGCGCTGACATTGCTTTTAACAGATGGATGAAAAATTGCTAAAACATACATTTCATGCTTATCAACATTCTCAAGTGTCGCCAGGAATCAAAACCTACAGGGTACTTTCCCGTGAACACAGAATGTTGATATATTGTAGAAAGTTACGTCTTATAACACAGATAAGGAAAATTTGCAAAAAGCATAAATTTAAAATTAAAAATGTTTGTACGGAACTCTTGGTTCGCGAATCCGACTCGCACTTGACCGTTTTTTTTTTAATCTACGTATCAATTAAATTATCAAAATATAGATTTTGTAAATTGACCACGACTATGTGACCCCCCCCTGGCACTAAAGCTGGATCCGCCCTTGGTTTTGACTCATATAAATTACTTAGAGATAGATTTAAGTGTGCTAAACCTCTTTATAAACTAAGTTTAAAAATCATCGACACATACTCCGTTTAAAAAAGTCACGGATAAAGTGTGATGACGTCACGCTGATGACGTCAGCAGTTGTCGCGAATGGACCCGCCTATTATCTTCAGCTAATGGTCCGCTTACAAGGCATTTATTGGATCGATGTTGACCTATATGTAGGGCATAATAACACAGGTTAATCGCTAAACTTAGTTTTGCCTAGTGTAGGTTGATTCACGTTTCTGGCAAACGTGATTCGACGAAGCTCTGCTATTGAGCTTAGCAATTATGTAATTGGTGTTGTTATTGTATTGAAATTTATTATTGTTTTACTGGTATGGCTTGGTAGGGATTCTGTCTTTATAATGAAGCTAGATTATGTTCATCTGGACGTATGGGTGAGACATACCTATTACCTTTATTCATACGTTTGAAAAATCTGTATGATAATACCAAAAACAATGCTTATGTTATCATCGCAAATTGTAGAGATAACTCTGAAACACATAGAGAAAATGACCCGCAGCGTATTTATGTAAAAAATTGATATAATTGCTATAGGATATAATAACTATTTATTTTTACAAATGAAGAAAGAAAACTTTATTTGATTGAGTTTGAAATTTATTTCAAATAATATTTGATACGTTGCAAAATATAATTATGATAAACAATAAACACGTTGACACAATAAATAATTGATTTTTTAATTGTGTTAATCGTTAAAGTAATAGGGTTAAGTAATTGTTTCATGGTCTAGAAAGAACGGTGTTTCAATGTATTATTTTTTAATTTAAAACTTAACCTTGTATTACTACTCTAATGACTTGTTTTATATAACGTTTAATTTTAGTTTTTGAGTTAGTTAATTATTGCTTTTCAAAAAGAAAATTTTATCAAAAATTTTGTCTCTTTTTTAAGTTTATTTAACTTAATCTCTTTTTACAATAGATACTTACATGAAAACAATTAACTTGATTATTAGGGACCAGCACATTAATTTGTAACAACACCTACAATTTATCTACATTCACTCATATACTCTTTACAAAATATACTCGTATATTTAAATAATAATAGTTTAAAAAAACTAAAAAACACGCTTTTTGCAAATTGAAAAATGGAATAATTTTATCAAATTAGTGTATTGTCATCGGTCCTCAATAAATCTACAAAGTTTGAACGAAATCTGGCCGTTTAAAGTGGGTCAAAATCGCGCCCAAAGAAGTCGGTTACAAACAAACATAAAAACATACAGGTGAAGCTAATAAAAAGCGTGTAAAAAAGAAATAGCACATGACTTTCGATCTTTACAGCAATACAAGTACATACAAAGTACAAACCCATGATGAGTGTTTAGGATTGAACTGATCAAAGTTGATAGCCGCAGATAACCAATAGTGGCCCGGATAAGCCTTGCCCGCGTAACGGTCCGGGTAAACCGGTTTATTTGACGATTGTAATCCGGGATACGACGTTTAGATGTTGCTTCTAGTTTTGGACGTAGTACCAGGGAATCAATGTACATTGGAAGTATATAGGCACTATTTTTGTAACGAGTAAAATAAATTTATTTGATAGTTTAATATATTCTGTAAGTATCCATCGATAAGTAACATTACATAGTATAATTTAAATAGTGTTTCTCGGGTTCCGAAAGTCAATCTATGAACATTTTTATATAACGTATAAAATATTTTAATTGAATGATAGAGTTTTTACATTTAATAAAATAGATGTGTCAACAATTTTCTTCAATAAGTTCAACACATTTTAAAATAATATTGGATACTTACAATAAACAATACTTAAGTATATTGTAAAGAAAAGAGGAATTAATAAAGTCAA
Organism: Colias croceus; assembly: GCF_905220415.1. NCBI lineage: Eukaryota > Metazoa > Arthropoda > Insecta > Lepidoptera > Pieridae > Colias > Colias croceus. Next base: position 8,521,471 of record NC_059558.1, on the reverse strand, counting down.
TATCCAAATAATTCACCCTTTACATGAGTTGTTCTTCGCAGTACCTACTACGAAAGCTCGAGCATGAATATTTAATTCAATTTCCATTGCATTTTATTTATCATTTATTATGTCCATTATAATATTATGCTTTTGTAAGGAATTAATAAATAATGCATTATTTTTTAATTCTATTAATTCTATTTCATTAATAGATAGAAACTGAATTTCTGTTGTTTTCGTAAAAGAAGAAATTATGAAAATAAAACAAATGTATGAAAAATAAGCTACAAATAAATACCATTTCAAATAGGAGCAATCTATAACATCGTATCTATTAATTATGATAGTCTCAAAGGATCGAAGTAATTGAGTTGCTGACCACTTTTAGCTATTACTAAATACATTACCGACTTTGATAGAATCGATTTTAATTGATATATCGATAATCTAGATTTGCTTATCCATACTAATATTATAAATGCGAAAGTAACTCTGTCTGTCTGTCTGTCTGTTACTCAATCACGCCTTAACTACTGAACCAATTTGTATGAAATTTGGTAAAGATATATTTTGATACCCGAGAAAGGACATAGGATAGGTTTTATCCTGGAAATCCCACGGGAACTGGAACTAAGCGGGTTTTCTTTGAAAACGCGGGTGAAGCCGCGGGCGGAAAGCTAGTAATCTATAACATAAATGTTTGTTTAAATAAGACAGGTAGTTAAAATTAAATACTTACGTATATTCGAATAGGTACATTGTTTATATTAAGAGTGTTTTTTCACCAACAATGTGTCATTGCTCTTTATTTGATTTGGAGTTTGAGCCTTGAGGCGATACTTTTGATTATTTACAAACACATACATCGCTACACATCTTCGCACATTATTGGTGGAAAAGATCTGTCGGTCTGATCGGTCTGGATTATTTACTATATCGGCCCTTAACAAAACAGGCGTTTTAACCACCGCCTCAATAACTATATCGATATTTAAAGTTTCATAGTTTATTTTACGTTTTCTTTAATTAAATAGTATTGCTTCTGTTGCAGGCGGATGGGCGCACCCAATCTCCCAAGATCCAATCATCTCGGCCCTCCCCTGAACTTGCCGCAGGTAATAGCATAAGAAATATAATTAAAAGTATTTCTATACCTTATGTGTTGTTCTATTACATAAGCTACATCACTGCTAAGTATCATCAAAATTCGTTCAGTTATTTTAGCGTGAAGAGCAAAAGTGGATGGTAAGCATCCATCCTCGCAAACTTTAAAGTTTATAGGTAATAGATATTAGTAAGAGTAAGCTTTAAAAATAGAAGATAATTTATATTATGTACTTAAATGTTAAAAAAATATGTACAAAATTGTCGTATAAAATGTAAATGACTTTAATAAATTTTATGTAGGTCTGGGAATAGCTCGTAAACTATTTTTTTTATACCTTTAAGTGATATGGGTTTTCTGGCAGAACAACGTTTACTAGTATTTACATAAATTTCTTTTTCACGATTTTCTTTAAATTATTTTTACATCAAGTCCTTTATTGTTATCTAACACTATAGCTATGCTACAAAAAATGCGCTAATAACCAACTTGATATGTAAATGAAGGATTATAAATAATTTTTTCATTTAATAACTTATATTTATTTTGTATATATTTTTTGGTGATTACCTATATCGAAACTAGTTTTACAATTGACCTATAAGAACGGACAACATGTCATTATTATTTTTTTATTTTTGGCATTTTGTAAAACTAGGAAAGATAATAAGATAAGATAAGATGTACGAGGCCTCAGAACCAAAACCGAAGAATTTTATAAGTCTATATTGTTAAATAACTACGATGTAATAATTTTAACCGAAACGTGGCTTAACAGTAGTGTATTTGACCATGAACTTTTTGACCAGCGTTATAATGTTTTCAGACGAGATAGATCGTCAACTTCTTCTAGTGAGCATAAACGAGATGGAGGTGGTGTCTTAGTTGCAGTAAATAACCGTTTTCGTGTTATAAGAAATTTCAATTGGGAATCAGCATGCGAAGACCTTTGGCTTTCATTAAAAATTAATAATAGCTTTTTAATACACATATGCGCTGTTTACATACCTTCACCTGTTAACTCGTCGTACCTCGAAACATTTTTAAATAATACTACTCAAATCATACATAATGACGTGAACTCTCAGCGCTCTTCCACTTTTCTGATAGGTGATTTTAATCTATGGGAATTAGTTTGGCAACGCGATCGTGATTTAAACTACCTAACAACGTCTTCCAATTGTAGTTCACTCAGTACATATTTCCTCGATTCCCTTGCATTTAACAATTTACAACAATGCAATGCTGTCGCGAATTCAAATGACCGTATTCTCGATTTAGTTTTAGCCAGCGAGCCGTCGCATGTCAACGTCTATAACGCTGATTTACCTTTAGTTTCGATCGATGCGCATCATCCCGCTCTTAAAATTATTATAGAAAATCCTTCTCAACGTCATCTGAAACCAAATAGCGACATTGTTTTATATGATTTTTATAAGTGCAATTATGAAGTCATAAATTTCGAACTGGAACAAGTTGACTGGACTTCCCAATGGATAAACGCCTCCAACGTTGACGAAATGGTCACAACTTTCTATGATATTGTATTAAATATTATTAAAAGTAATACTCCAGTACGCAAACTACGCAATGAAAAATATCCAACATGGTTTAGTCGCCCCTTAATAAAATCTCTTAAAGAAAAAGCTAAGTTTCATTCAAAATACCTAAAATATGGGAATCTCAGAGACAAGCTCCAGTTTGATTTGCTTCGAAGGCGATGTAAGGACATGCTAGACCACTGCTACTCAGAATTTAAAAATCACGCGGCTGATCATTTACGTCATCGTCCTAAGCATTTTTGGAAATTCTTTAAGGATAAAATGAGCAACTGCACAAATTTACCACATGAAATGGTTTTTAATAATACGGTTGTTAAAGGTGGTCAAGAAATATGTAATGCTTTCTCAGATTTTTTTCAATCAGTATATTCTTATTCATCGAATTCAACGTCTTTTTCCATAAATATGCATGATGCAGATACAGACAGTGGTGTCGCCCCTTTTAGCACGTTGGTAATATCTGAAAAAGAAGTGTTAAATCGCTTAAAACTCTTAGATGCCAATAAAGGCCCAGGACCCGATGCAATACCACCAATATTCTATAAAAATTGTGCCAAAGGCCTATATGTACCACTTACTCTAATCTTTAACGAATCATTAAAATTAAGCTTCTTCCCATCTACTTGGAAACTCGCACACTTAACTCCGATTCACAAAGCAGGCTCATTAAACGAGATTGCCCAATACCGACCTATCTCGATTCTAAGTACACCTGGAAAAGTTCTAGAAGACATAGTAAATACTAAACTTTTGGCCCACATTAAATGTAAAATTGATCAAAACCAGCACGGGTTTCTGCCCCGTAAATCAACAAACACAAATCTTGTAGGTTATGTATCTGATATAGCTGAAGCTCTTGATAAGAATCTCGAGGTGCATGCTGTGTACACCGATTTCAGAAAGGCGTTCGACTTAGTAAATCATGATCTTCTATTACATAAGCTCTCAAATATGGGGATACACGGATCCTTATTAAGATGGTGCGAGTCATATTTACGCAACCGCTCCCAGCTTGTCTCAATCCGAGGTTTTAAATCCACCCCCTATACTATTCCATCGGGAATACCGCAGGGCTCCCATCTCGGTCCTCTCTTCTTTTTAATCTTTGTTAACGACCTCCCGCGTGTAATACAATCCAACTATAGAATGTACGCTGATGATTTAAAAGTTTATAGAACGATTAAGGATAAAACAGATGTTAACATACTTCAATCAGATCTTAATAATATACAAAAATGGTGTACAAATAATCACATGTGCTTAAATATCAATAAATGCTATCACATAACATTTTCTAGAAAGAAAATTCGAACACCTGTTACTTACCTTATCAATAATTTACCACTCACGGAAGTGAGCTTCATCCGTGACCTAGGCGTTATCATGGATAGTTCTTTAAGTTTTAGAATCCATTACGATCATATTGTCAAAAAAGCTTCACATTTATCGGGCTTCGTCACGAGACAAATGAGATTCCTGAAACAACCTCAACTTACCATTTTAATTTATAGCACCCTCGTTCGTGGAATACTAGAGTATTGTTCAGCTGTCTGGAGCCCTAGTTACCAAGTCCATTCCGATAGAATTGAAAGAGTCCAGAAACGTTTTTTGTACCATCTTAGTTACTCAGACCATAAATGTAGGGTTTTAACTTCCTATGACCAGCGTCTGTCGTACTTTAACTTGAGTGGTTTACATACACGCAGGAAAGTAGCGGATATATTATTTCTTTATAAGGTTCTACATGGGGAAGCAGATTGTCCTGATGTCTTGGAGCGCATTTGTCTCTCAATTCCGCGTATCACTACTCGTTTACATAACAGATTATGTTTTCTGCCACCTTTAAGTAAAACTAATCTTGGTCAACATGCACCTCTGTTTCGAATGTGCACCTATGCAAATAGTATCCGATCAGAAATAGATATATTTAGTGGTTCTCTGGTCTCAATTAGGAATAAATTATTAAATTTAATCAAATAAATACATAGTTATCATAATTATTGTTACATAGATAAGGTATCCAATTAAAATTTGTAAATTTGCATGCTGTGTCTACATCCAGAAGGTTATAAATCAACTGCATGATAGTACATAATTAATAGAATAAATCACAAACATTTGTAACCAGTTTTGTAGACCAATAAAAAAAAAAAAAAAAAAAAAAAAAAAAAAAGATATGCGAGATTTGAAGAATCATTGGATTTATTATAAATGTCATACATATACAGGTTGTCCCACTATTGGTATACTAAGCGCGAAGGGGCTTGAAGTTTTGCATACACTGATCACGTTAAAAATACTAAAACAACAAAATTACGTCAAAAATTTTTTGCTAAATTTTTCCTGAAAATTCACGTTTTCTTCTCTAGCTTCGCGCAGCCGGCATATACCGCATTTCTAATGTGAGCATTTTGTCTGTAAACATAATCTTAAACGGTAGCTCACGTGCTGGTGGCAAAGTTGGGCGGGTTGATTGTTATGGGTATACACATAGAGTTTTAAGAATTCATCTATTTGAAAAAAAAAATGCGTCTGGAATTTTATAAGTATTTTGTACGTACTCAGCGTATGCAAAATTATAACCTCATTTGAGCTTAGTATACCAACAGTGGGACACCCTGTATAGCCTATTTATAAAAATTTTGACCTTTTTGTTTAAATCTCATAATTTTATTCATATTAATTATTATTTACTTAAGAGCGCTCTATGTTTGGCAGCTTTTATAATTTCTGACGCAAAAACAGTTATAATACAGTACAGACAGAGTTACTTAGCTTGGATTTACATTTTTCTTTCTTTTTCTTTACTATATAACTGAAATTTTTGTCCCGAAAAGAGAAGATATATTTTAATCACATACCAGTATAAACCAGGAGCCCAAGCTTAATAACAATAGAAAATTATGATGTAGGTTCAATCACAAAGGTGTTTGTTTTAACGTTTAAACAAACTTAACAAAATTATGAATCAACTACTATGACGACAACAGCATACAGATCCACACATATTAATATAATCTCTCCAATACTAGCAATTATGTTTAGCAAATAAATCCATGGTACAGGTGACGGTAGTATGACGGTCGCCCGCGGCGAGGAGTCCCCCGAGCGGCTAGGCGGCGCCCTGCGGCGGCTGCACTACCGCGCCACGCGGCGGGCGCATTCTGCAGCGGCGAGGCACCATGCCACCACACCTAAGGTATCATAGACTAAAAGAAAAATAAATTGAAATAATATTAACAATAGCTGAAGATGATGTAAGGTACCGGTCGTAGTTTTATAATAAAAATCGACATTTAAGTTAATAAAAGTGGAACAAGTGAATTGTGTGTTTTTTTAATAGTTTATAAGTAAGAGCACAATGTCAACGTAGATAGAATATTATAGGTTATATGTCTTTGCGGACATTATACGCCGATATTATACGATAAAACACAAAATAAGCTTTTATACTGTTTTATACTAAGGACTTACTACTACATGAGACTGGTAAGGATTTCGTGTGATATATAACAATTACGTCATTAATTCCCAAAAGGCAATCATTATTTTCCTAGCTACATATTAATAGGTTCGGTTCCTAACGATAACGTTTTCCTAGTCACTTTAATGTTTTCTAGATAATAGGAAATAAATCAGAAAGTTTATAAAACAAGATGATGATTTATGAAACGTTAGTCTAAACCATTCGCTGAATTTTGTTACACTTTCAGGTGACGCACCCGCACGCTTTAGAACCCATAAAAGACTTTCAAATTTAGCCAATCATTCATCAAAATTAAACCTGGATCAATTCAGTGGAACCCTTTTTTGCTGAACAATATTAAACTTACCGTTTCAGTCGAAGAGTCGTTTAATATCCTCCCAATAAGCCTTATTGGGTGTTTAAATAATCACGCGTGAGTGCTTTTTTGTAATATATTTTAAAATGTTACAATTTAAATGTTTCATATGTATATAGAGCCCACATAATAACGGTTCTATATATTTTAAATCCATTCTTTTTTAATAAATCGATATTTTTATAAATACTAAAAAAATATTATCATGACGTCTTCAATATTATGCGCTTATTTCAGTTGTATGTTTGCCCGACCCCAAAAAACTATTAAGTTGTTCGTAAAATATCTCTATCTATCATTAAATACTAAAAAGCTCATGAAGAATATAAGCAAAACAATTTATCAATTTATCTTTTTCTACGCTTATATGCTTACCATAGCATAAGCAGCAATGTCAGCAATGCAATGTGGCAACCCTAAGGACGCAGGGCAATCCGCACTCGACCGACCCTCGCCTGGCGTGACCCTGTTTATACTTGTGATAATTCACACACTTTCTGAGAATAATGTGCTGTGTTGGCTTTTGTGTTTGATATTATGGTATATTTAGAAGTGTAGAGGCTTGTGTGACTTATAATTCCTATAATATAAACTAGCTTAAGAGTAGGTTTCACTTGCAAATATCGAATGAAAAGTAGCCTATATGATAACTTGACTATAATAATAATCTATCTCCGTACAAAATTCATAAAGCTCCAATCAACTGAAAGTCGATTGTGATTCAAATAGCGAAATAGTGGAAAAACAATAATTATTCGTCCAAAGTTGATCCACGTTGATCAATAATTATTTTGTTGGCAACGTTTTTTAACTATCTGGTAATGGTCTCATTAAAACTTCTCTCACTAATTTTAACCATTTGAAGTACTATTGTTTCTGAAAGTAATTGTTGCAATAACGTTATTAAAATCTGACCTTTATTTAGTTACCAATTTATTATGTGGTTCTATATAAAAATTATTAAAAAATATCGCTGTTTTTTTAAATTGTTAACGTAATATTTTGTTTAAAATCACATTGATCCAAAACGTAACAACACTAAACAAATGGTTATAAATAATAAACTGAATAAATTTAAATTGATACATGTGTGTATAAAGAATGTAAAGGCATCCTCATATTATTTTATGAGATCTTGTATTATAATTGCTATAGATGTGCGACAACAACTTACAACGATACTGAGTATTCTTTTCATTCAGAAAATGTATCATTATTTTATAAGTCTTCAAATGTATTTACATGTATTCGTCTTTCATTCACAGAAAATGATATAACATTATCTCTAAGAAAACATTAAATAAAATATAAATGTTACACTTTGTGCGCTGGCATAATATAGAAACAGATCATAAAAGTTAAAATATATCTCAGCTTTTTGTTAGATAATTATTAAATAAAACAGCACAGAAGCGGCCTTATCACTAAAACGATCTCTTCCAGTCATTTGCTTTAACTTCAATGTTTGTAAAGGTGTTTTTAACTCCATTAAACACTAAAATTGTAAGTCTATCATTCAATGCGCTTTACGGAATGTTCAAAATGGAAGCCATTATACCTCCAGCCAGTTTCAAACAAAACTTTACATGTAATTACGAATTCTAAGGCAAATAATTGCTTTTATTCTAAAGTTTGTTTTGATAAACTCAATATTGTTTTTAATTAAATTTCTTTAGAGTTTTGTGACGATAATATATTATGGATAGCGAAACATAAAAACGTTAAACGGTGTTAAAAAGCTACTGAAAATAATAATAAATGTAGAAATATAGAGTAAGCTAATTGAAATAACGTAAGAATTGACTCCGTTTGATAATGACTAGCTGTGCGTCGCGGTTTCACCCGCATTGCACCGCTCCCGTGATGCCATAATATTATTAGCCCTCCTTGGAAAATGGACTATGTAACACTGAAAGAATTTTTCAAATCGGACCAGTAGTTCCTGAGATTAGCGCGCTTAAACAAACAAACTCTTCAGCTTTATAATATTAAGTATAGATTTAATAAAAACTAGAGTATTTCTGACTACAATTTCAATCGAATCGATGAAGAAAGACATCGTAATGATACCATTATGTCGTAGTATCAAAAGTTTTTGAATTGCGTGACATGAACCAATCCCGCGAGTGTGGTTGATTACTTCATAAGTGGTATATGTCCCTGTAGAGGGAATTGAGCTGATAAATAAACATGGATGATTTTTTTGAACCTTTGTTTCAACTTGTATGGAAAATAGTTGAAGTTATTTTGACAGGATTTTAATGGACAGATATTCGATATTCTGATTAGTAACTTGGTTACTGTTACTTCAGAAATATCTTTAAGATTTTTTCCAAAAGTTAACTTTTGAACAGTACGCATCGAACCTAAGTTCGTATTATACAACAAAAGATTTTATTGGCATTATTCAACACTATTTCGGGTTCCCATCAAACCTATATTTGTAAACCACACAGGTTTATCTCTCGTGTCAATAAATAAAAGAACACAGTTGATTGGTCGATTTTCCCGCGCGAATAATCTCCAACCCACTGAACAATATTATTTGTATTCAGCTACAGATCAATCCTTTTCTATAATAAGCGATCGAGCGGATAAATCAGAGGAATATACTGACACTATATCTAGACCCATTATATATTTTCAAGGACCTCGTGTTTAGTTGTATTATACGTGTTGACGTGTTATGTCGACTGTGTGAAGAGTGTTACTATTAAATATTTCACTATAAGATAGGTAACGGTAGGTACGTATTCTCTAAGGGTCTTTTTATATATTAGAGTGGGCAAACGGGCTTGTATGGAGCGCCTCATCGTAAGCAAGTCCACCGCCGATATTCAGAAGCCTCTGCAGATGCGTTGCTTCTTGAGATGGAGGTACACTCATAAGTCAAACATTTTACATGAGTAAACTGGAGTAAGAATAATTAAGTTTTCGAACGTAGAGCTTTTTGCGTGCTTTTTTTCTGTGGACATAATTTTTTTTCTGTGGTTGGCAAAGGGTTTTTTTCTGTGGGAGTTTATTAAATGGTTCCCTAATAGATATTATGGTCTGATCACTGATGGTACTGTAATTTAACTGCTAATTTAATTAATTCAGTAGATATTCAATTCAAATCACCTTTTAGGTGAAGGTCAACTGTGAATCACCCTACCGGTGGGCTTGAATAGTGTTGTGTCATGGACGATAAATTTAGAATGCTGATGGTGTCGCTTTGCTGAAAATTTTCTTTGATTTGAAAGTTTTGTAGGAGATTTACTGAATTAAACCGTGATGTAGAATGGCCTATCTTGCTCGGTAAATATAAGTTTTTAATAAGGTTTTTTCGAAAGCTAAAATTTTCAATAGAAATTAAAAGACATCTTTAAATTAATCGAGTAGATTTAAATGAAAATCTATATGTAATAATTTCTTATTTATAATAATATAAATAGTGAAGGTTTAAGGAAAGTTTAATTCATTATTAATACCGTCTTTTCTAGAACTGTAAAACGAGTAAAGAGTAGAGTGTTTGAGGGTTCGATATTGATACAAAGCGTTAAGTACCGCTGTCTTATTTCTAAGCAATACGACTTGAAACTTGAACTGAAACTCGAACATTTTTAATTAAACTGGAATTCTTTTATTTTCATTAAAAAGTCGTCACTGCTAAATATTAAAAAATAAATAATAATTTACAAGCAAACACGAGAAACTAATAAAATGAATAATTATTGTGATCGTCTGGATAAAAATATAACAATATGTACTAAACGAAATTTTAATGAAAACCTAATCAATAACAAGCTGCTCCTTAATCGAGCAAGATTTAATTAAATATAGATTTAAAACATCTTCCTAATTCCTATTTAGTAGATTCTAAGCCCGTTAGGTAACTGTATTGAAAAGGCGGGTTTACACAGAGCAAGCAGCCTCACGACGCAATTGTTACGCGAAGCAGCATCAGTCAGGTCAGTGTGGACATGACTTGACCGAGGAAAAAGAACACGCCCTCCTGTGCGGATCCGCTCTATGAATATTTTCTTTCTTCTTATAGGTATTAATGAATAAGTTAATTTTTAATAAGTACGCAAAAAAATACATACGCTCTACATAATAGGGCTTAACATTAATAGGAAAATAATATAATAGTTTGGAAAAATGACAGCTATATAGAGTCTAGTGCTATCCCTGTCCCACACTGGAAATCGTACTGCTATAAGATATGGTGTTTGCTTTGTTCATGTCTTTCAGTATTATTAAATTAATCTACGATCTGATTTTGATCTAGGCGGATACTTTTAAGATAGTTTTGTGAGTGAAGGTTGTACACAAAATAATTGATACCTACTGCAATGTATTCTTAACGCCAATAATTTGTTTATTACTTTCAAACAATACATGATTAAAAACAATAAAAAGGTATACCTTTTCTCAGATGAGATTCAGAAATAAGCTAAAACAGACACATTTTTCACAATATTTAACATTTCAATTCGATATTAATCGGATAAGTACGACCCTAATTACATTGCAAGCGATGGTAATTAGAGACATCGCATCTCCTCCTCGATTATTCCGGTTTCCCGCTTCTCTGACCTTAATATATTTCTGCTATTCGATTGCTATTGGAGATTAAGTGATAATTTTTTAACTGACTTGCAAAGTATTAAACGAATGTATGTTATTTTTTCGTCTTTACAAACGAATAAGGTAACGATATTAAAATAATAATTTATTTAGTATGGATAGCAAATAACGGTAAAAAATAAACCACTTACTTTTCAAGTAAGGCTTGATACAATTAAGATAACTATCTATTTAAGACTTTGTTATAATATAATAATAAGTAGCCAATATTAGATTAAGTAATATTACAAACATTCTTTACGCTTTTGAATTTTTACGTCATGCTCACCCGGTTGCAGCTTACCTATGTCCTATATAAACATCCCCTAGGTTATATATTATAATATTTACACCCCATTTGATTTACTTATTACAATGGTAAACTGTGATATAAATAACTTTCTAAATATAGACCATGGTCTGACAGACGCGCGAGGTTATAGAAATTAGCAGTTCACTGAACACTCCAGCCTGTAGATTATCATAATCGAAGTATAATCATGTCACCAGGATTATATTGTATGTGAATAAATGTGTTTATGAAATAAACATCTGACTGATATTTTTTTTAGTAATGTTTACGACGGTCTTCAGTAAAAACAAAATGGTATTGATACCATCGTCAGTGGTTATTGGTCGTGATTTTCAGTGCGTTTTTTTTAGGAATAAAAAAACCCCATCCTCGACATGTTTAATTACCCAGCTCTTGAAATACACTACGAGATAGAATTTTTGCATACTGTTAAAAATATAAAGATCGACATACCAATTACTATTAATTGTGATTATTTTTCCGACCCAAATATCGACCAATAGAATTGCACCATTCGACGTCACGTGGTACAACCTACATGGTATTATACTGATAATTTTTTGAAAATTTTCTCTGGTCGTTGACATCAAACTGACAGGTTGAATTCAATTGTGAAATTATATTGGCCGACATTTGGGACGAAAAAATAATCTCCCGAATACCACACGAGCTTCAAAATTATCTGGCATTTCCCTCAAGGTTCCCTGCAAACAAATAAAGTCGTCAAGTTTTTCAGGAAAAATCACTCGCGCTTCGCGCTCGTGATTTTTTAACCTTGACTAAAAACTTGACTCCTTCATTTGTTTGCAACGAACCTATCGGAAAATATCCGATAATTTTGATGCTCTTGTGGTATTATAAGTGATAATTTATCTGGAAACGTAAGCTTTATTTTAAATGTTATTAAGATATTTAATTTATTTATAAGTGTTATATCGGCTTGTAGTTATATGGTAAAGTTTCTAGAGATTTGGTTATTCACCCATATAGTGAAAATACACACATTAATGTCATGTCCTAAACACATTTTGTCTCCATGTAAATTACATCAGAATTGTACACTATAAATATTAAATACACACAAAATGCTTTTCATTCCATCAATTTGTAGCAGAACAATCCATCATAACACTTGGAAGTAGTTCCGGATGTGAGCGGCTGTCAAATTGGATGACGTCACTCATTAGCTGACGTCATATCCGGGGGAAGCCCGCGCCCGGGGACCGGTGATTAGCCGACATAAGAATAAAAGGATTGCGGTTTCTTTGTTGTGTTTATTTTACTTTTGCACTTTCGTTTGACCTGGATTAAGGATTAAGGATATAAATTAAGCGGATAATATTTGTAGGGTTTTGTTCTAGGTCGTAATTTAGGCCCGAAAGGCCCACGATAGAAGCTATGCAAGAGTTTAAAAATAATGTATCTACATATAGCTTTAAATATAAATATTGCTTTAAGCTGCTTTACTAGAAGATTTGTAAATACTAGTATTTTAAATACGGGACTGTATCTACGCCGTAGTAACTATTTAAGTAATGTACCGTGTCTACGTGTCGTAACGTAGCATTATTTTTATAAGATTAAGGGCTGATTTTTCAATGCTTGGTTAAAACTTATTCGTCGAATAATGTATGAAACTACCATTTTAAAAACGTATTCTAATTGCCCGTATTTGACAGTTTACGTGACATTTTAATATTATCGTGTAATACTTTATTGGACGGATAAGTTTTATCCAAGCATTGAAAAATCGACCCTAAACAAATTTGGTTGCTATTCTCTAATTGAAGGTATTATTAAATGTAGAATTCAGGAATATTTTCTACACCAATCACATTTGAACGATTTCAAAAATCCCGAAAATACAATTTTCTGTAAGATTATATTCTTAAGAACGCTGAAAAAGTGCGGCAATGAAATATTCGTGCGAGATTTTCGCGTATTTTTGTGGAAATATTTCTTATCGCGAATACATTGACGAAATGGTCAAGCCCTCTAGGGACCCGCCGTTGAGAGGTGGAGAAACCTTATTGGATCTATGCTTTATCGTTTATGTTTGAATTTCTAAATTATACGAAGATTTTGATAACCGACCTAACTACGTTTAATTAAAGTTGTTTTAAAAATATTGTACGTAAATATTATTTACCTAGTATAAAATTATATTATCTGTGCTTTTGTGATTTCGTAGCAAGAAAAGCTACGACTACGACGTAGCGTTAATCAGTAAGGAGTTAAGAGTATTAAAATCAACGATACAGTACCTATACAAAAATAAACTTGAGGTTATGATAAATAATGCACACGGGCGCTTAATTATTTTTTTATATTTTTTACCTCCATTCCATTAATATTAGTAGGTAGGCACCTACACTTATTCAAGGCCCATATTCATTCAAATAAACATGAAAGACATACATTTTGCTAAAATACGAATTTAAATATACATACCGACATAGGTACATCCCATCGAGTTTTAACTCTAACAAAGCATTATTTCATCGGTCACAAAATGGAAAAAGTCACGGACAGAAACCCTTCGAATAATACCGTTTGGATATCGAGGATTTGGAATAATAAAATACGGAAGGTAATTGGGTCCATGCCGTATCGCTGTATCGCAAATTGGAGAGGGCTCGGATTTAAGTAGTGTCACGGCGGGTTAATGAACTGATGGAAGAAAAAAACATTTATTTGTTCAGTGTGATACTAAAATAGATAACAAATTAGAGAAAAATAGCTGTGCCGCGCGGTTTCACCCGCATTGCTCCGCTCTTGTGGTCCTAACGTGATGATATGCCTAACCTTCCTCGATAAATGGGCTATCTAACACCGAAAGAATTTTTGAAATCGGACCAGTTGTTTCTGAGATTAGCGCCTTCAAAAAACAAACAAACTCTTCAGCTTTATAATATTATTAGTATAGATATACGACGAACTGATGAAAGGGAGAACATTTGCCGAATGTGTTTCTAAAATAGACAACATACAGAAAACAAAAAATAAAAGTATGTAATTAATACTGCGTTTGCGTCTGCGTCAAAAAGGATCTAGTTCAGCTGTTTCATAACCTGACGCTCGTTTTTAACTTTTTTATTTATCTAGAGTCCCGTCACGTTGTCTGTTATTAACGAAAACTAAAAAAGGGGTTACGGAAAATGTAACATAAATCTGAAAAAAAATCGTAATTCACCACTTCAGGCATTAATACAAGACAAAAGGCTACTTTTGCATTTGTTTTATTCGTATTTATTTCTAAATACACGATATCTACAAAATACAAGATCTCTACATAGTGTGCGTACCTATCTCGTCTAATCTTGACAAAGAAGATTAATGCTTATTAGAGTTAGAAAATAGTTAATTAAAACCAATCGCTATGTAATCCGTCGTCACCCGTCAGTTTGGACTTTGGACTCTGAGGGATTTGGGAAGATTAGTTGGAATGCAATTTTTGGGTCAATGGTCGGTGAATAATCATTTTAAAAATGTAACATAATAGAAACAGATATTAACGAAACAGTTATTAAGGTAACAGTTATGCATAATATAATATTATTATTATAATATAATGTTACAGTATTGAAACATATAATACATTAACATATATTTTCAGGATTTTTCAGTCGAGACCGTTAACCAAAACTATAGAATATATTATAATTAATAAAGAATTTGTCTTATGACTATTTATGGCACTTCTAAAAGAACTTAAGTATACAAACAAATAAAATTATGCCTTTAATGATTAAAATAGTTCATAGTCCATCAATCATAATAATCATAACTTATTTTTATGGTATTTATGTTCAGTGGCCTAATCGTTTTTCATTTGTTAAATTCGTGTCACCCCTGTTTCTATCAATAAATAGTTTTCTTCTTACTTGTAAAAATAAACGTATTGTCTTTCTTTTTTTTGCAATGTTCATTACATACATAATCTGTATAAGTATTTATCTAAAAATTATAATATATGTATGTTTATCAGCCATCTGGTTTCCATAACACAAGCGAAAGCTTAGTATGGGATCAGATCGTGCCGTGTGTGAAAATTGTCCTGAAATATTTATTATTTATTATTATTATTACTTCGAAAAAACTACTAAAACTTGAAAATTAGATAGAGTTGTATCAAATGATCATATGAAAATTCAATCTGTAATTACAGAAAAATCTAAAATGCATATTAAACCAGCTATTATTATTTATTACTATCTGAGTTCAGTAAAATAAACACCTTGGTTACTCTTCAAAGTCTAATCCACAGAAAAGTTCTTAATTTAATAAGATAATGGAAAATGGGACGTCAACAATAATTCCTAATTTGCGCGGGAATGACGCGATATAAATCTCTGAGATGACTTTAATTGCGGGAACGCGATAATTCTGAGCTGTTTTATTTCCATTCATTAAATTTTAACATTGTAATACTAGGTCTTGTCTTTAGGTTATTACTTTGTTTTACTGCTATTATTGCATATGCAAAATACAAATTCAAAATTCAAAATACAAATATTTCAAAGAAAAACCCGCATAGTTCCCGTTCCCGTGGGATTTCCGGATTAAAACCTATCCTATGTGTAAATCCAAGTTAAAACCAACCCTCTATACGTGTGCAAAATTTCATTGTAATCAGTCCAGTAGTATTTGCGTGAAAGAGTAACAAACATACACACATACACATACATCCATCATCACAAACTTTCGCATTTATAATATTGGTAGGACTGCAGAATAAATTATTGGAATAATTCGAAAGAAGTTAAATGTTTTATTACTTGATTTCTACTATTAAAATTTCTGCTATTAATTGTATTTTTCACGTATAAAATTATTTATATATTTATTTATACTACAATTCTATATTTTCATGTAAAAATGTACGTTTCAATATTCATTCCTGTCGGTAGAGTTGGACTGTCTGTGCATTCATGAATGTGTGGAAATGGAATCGAGTACGAGAATCGAAATTTCATTGTAAATTTAGTGAATTTACATTTCTTTATCTACGATACGAATTGCGGTCGAAATGTAGGCCAGGTGCTTTGTCCACTGCTATTATTAACTTAAGCTAGGCTAAAATAATTATGTAATGAAACATTGAGATTGTGAAAATTATTATCAAATATTATTAGTGTCAGAGTGACGAATCAATGTAACATTTAACTGAATTAAACAACAATTTACTAATTTATTTTTTGATCGATTTGTTTAGTGTTCATTGATAACGCGCGCTTAACTAAGTTCTTCATGTACATGAATAATATGATAGCTAAGAATAAATACCTCACCGGCACGGAATCTTGGCCACTTACAAATTTGGCGATAAAAAAAGTTTGGAGTGTTTTTCACGATTTTTTTGTATGCAGATATGTTAAAATATTATTTGTTTAATTTTATGGTAAGAAATCATTAAGTTTAAGAATAATCTTTTACCACTTTTTAAGAGTTTCTCGAAATTTGTGTTTTGTGCGGTTAAGCCGAAGTTACTAATTGTTCGTTTTAAACTTTTTTCGATATCGTTTATGCCGTTTTAAGATATTGTTATTGTTGTACTGTAGTCAATGATCATAACAAACAATAAAAAATGCCGTTAAAATCTGAACAACATGCTCAGGCCATCACAATGTTAGACCAATGACATTGACTTACAGATACCAAAGACACCGGATCTGGTATTTTACAACGGATCTGAATTTTAAATCTAGTTCAAGACAGACTCGGTGCATGACAAAGAAACAGGCATATGAGATTTCTAAAGCCCGTACCTCAATTTACTCGTAGGCGCTATCTTTTGATAACCGTAACACTTTTTCAAAAATATAGTTGAATTTTCTAAATGTTTTTTAAAGTTATTAAGCTATTGCATAGCTTCTATCGCGGGCCTTGAGTGCGGGGTCCGAATCGAGAAATTCCGTAACGAAAAAACCTCACGCTCCCCACTCCGACGGGCGGAGGTGTGGCTTGAAGGCATAGCATGCAATAGCTTTACCGCGGCAGTCCTCGAGTGCCACACGTCGTTTTTTTATTTAAACAATAAAGGCTGAAAATATTTTCATTAATATTGATATACATAATAAGCACAAACTAGAAGATATTAAATTGTGTATAGGTAGGTAACTATAGTCGTAAACGCGCTAATCTAAAGAATTACTGAAATTAATAACACGCTACAACCAATAGGAGCGGAGCAACAATGAAAACTTTTGTAAATATATTTCTTGTAAGAACGTAGTTTTTAATATAACAGTCGTTATATAACTGTGAAGCATGCAAGTATTTTAATGCAATTTTCACAATGTATTCTATACATAAACTATACAGTACTTTGAAAGTTGAAGTTTCTGCAAAGTTTCAGTACAAAATAACGATTTTCTTCGTTTAAGAATGAACTTGGGGCACTAATCTTTGGAGCGAGGACAAAATTAAATCTCTCTTGATGTTTCTTTGGTAGAGTATTGACACGGGTTACTAACGAAGGTCCGGGTTGATCTTTGATTAATCTATACTAATAGTATAGTGCTTAAGAGATTTGATAGTGGTTTGCTTGAATGTGAAGTCGAAGAAGTTACAGGCTTCTTATTTGAAAATTTGAAGACTACTTTTTCGACTGTATAATATCTTTCAAGGAGAAATAGTTAAATAGAAGGATGCTCACATCCTTCAAAAGTCACATTCAGGAAGACATATTTATTATAATAAAACCAATTTTTTATTATTTAAATTACTACAAGAGTTTTTATTATTTATTTTAAAACTACCAGTGAAGAGAATCTGATGGCGGATGACTGAAGGTATAATGGATTAAAATTGATAAATCAACTCAAGATTGATTTAAAATTTTTATCATAATATCATGATCATGACGACTTAAAAATATTTTTAATGCTAATACTAATACTCGTGTTATATTTTCGAATATTTAATACTGACGTCATTTAATGCTAGATTTAGCACCTTATATAGTACAACAATGTTATATAACATCAATAAGACTAAGCCTTGCATCAGAGGTCAAGGTATATTATGCAATTAATTGGTTTCTTGTATGGAAAAACGGGTGAAAACATAAACATGGTAATAACGTTCTGAGACATTATATTCTAACATATTATATTTCCACGGTAACACTGTTGTAGATTTTTAACCTAATTTTCGATATGCTGCTCTACAAACTCCATTTTTCAGTTGGAGCCCAGTAAAATGTGTTCAATATTTGAATGGTTAAATTACAGATTAAAAATTATTTTAATATATTACTCCTACGTACCTACATTATTTACCAAGGAGCTAATTCGACAGAATAACAACTAAAATTTTCAATTTTCAATTTTCCCCAATATATAGATGTAGGATCGGGGCTAAATGAAAAACACTTTGAACTTCTTGAGATTTATTTTCGGACCACAATCTTAATTTTTAGAAAACATCTTACAGAGAAACAGCCGTCTTCACCCACGATCCCAATGAAAAGAGACAGATCATTCCTCATTCGCTCTTTACTTCACATTCTCTAATTGATTCAATCATAGTCTATCGTTCTTTCATTCTAATCATCGTTCAGAAACTAATCTTACACACGTTAATAAACATCAATTAATCATACATCTCACCTTATCATCCCACACTCGGCCATTCCTGCACCATGTCTGCCCTCAGACATGCACACACAGTCATCAGTCATTCATCATCATCATCATCATCTTCCATCATCAGTCATCATAACACCGTTTAACATAAACAATTATACATTTTACACATCTTTAAATTTTTTAAACTTTCCGCATAAACAAAAACTTACAAATATCTTTAAATGTTAAGACTTTAAATTAAACAAAAACAAAATCTTACAAGTTTCTTTACACTTTAAAACTTTCAACTTAAACAAAAACAATGGTACCGTTCTACTTTAAATACTCATAACAAAATAAACCCTTAAGAAAACATTACATTTTCAAATAAAATCAAAACTTACAAAACATTACAGAAAACTTTTCCATAGTAACTTAGTTTAAATAAACTTAAAGAAAAAAAAAATTTTCTTACTCCTTGTTACACAAAATATAAATAAAGACTTTAAACAATAAACCTTATTGTTTTATTTAACCCATAACCTTTCCTTCTTAGTAGTGTAGTTAACACATACAACTTTAACATGTATCACAAGATAATAAACTTGAGCAATAAATCTTATAAAATAAACAAATCTTCCACCTTTCTTTCAAGCATAGTCTTTCATACACATTATTTTATTATAGAAAATATAAGTCATCAGAATAACCTGAAACAGATAAAAATGTTAAGACAAAAATATGAAACAGTATTTTTACCTCAAACTCGATCAGACCATTTCTTCATAAATTCAGCACACGATGATGTCTTCTTGGATCCCTCTCCAGTATCAAAAACTTTTTCAACATCATACCTGTCATTTCCCTTTATGCCTGTAATCTTATATGGACCAATAAATTTTGCTTTTAACTTCATAGATGTTCCAAATTGAGTCTTCTTAATAGCAACCAAATCTCCTATGTTGTATTGTATACTAGGTTTCCTTTTCTTGTTATAATGTTTCTTATTTTCTTCTTGTATTCTTAAAATCTGTTCTTTTGCTTTAATTCTTGTTTCTTCTCTCCGAGCTATAAAACTAGATACATATTCTTCTTCTAGCATATGTACGAGTTCAATATCTTCTTTTTGTCGCATCTTCACTCCAGTAAGCAGTTCAAAAGGTGTTGTTTTGATGCTTCTCTGGTAAGTACTATTTAGTGCTCTTTGCAACTTACTTGTGTGCTTATACCAGTGTGTAGGCTCCTCTATACTCATCTTGGTAAGTACTGATATCATTGTGCGGTGAATACGTTCAACCTGACCATTCGGTGATATTCATGTCATGAATAATGTGTTCTGTTGCTGCTGTGTGTCGCCGCCATTTTGTCTAAATTCTTTTCGTCCTTCGTCTTCAATATTAAAACTGCTGCTGTTTCTCTTATCCTTTCTTCCCATTTTTGCGTCTTTCTTATAGTTGTCGTCTTATTGGAATACGTCTTATTAGTCGTCGTCGTCTTATTAACATGAAAAGTTGTACCACGCCGCGCCGCCTCGCCCGGTGAGATAACCTTACTTTCCCGCCGATCGTCTTTCCGTCGTAATCTTCGATTTTCCTCTTTCAATTGGACGAGCCCCCAAGATTGTAGGATCGGGGCTAAATGAAAAACACTTTGAACTTCTTGAGATTTATTTTCGGACCACAATCTTAATTTTTAGAAAACATCTTACAGAGAAACAGCCGTCTTCACCCACGATCCCAATGAAAAGAGACAGATCATTCCTCATTCGCTCTTTACTTCACATTCTCTAATTGATTCAATCATAGTCTATCGTTCTTTCATTCTAATCATCGTTCAGAAACTAATCTTACACACGTTAATAAACATCAATTAATCATACATCTCACCTTATCATCCCACATAGATAATATCTTCAATTTAAATATTCAATAAGATCCACAGTAATTAATTCTAAAAATATCTTCTCTTGAATAAACGTAGGTTCTATTTTAAACGAAGCCTCGAGGTGTTTGAGTCTCAACGAAGAATCCTTAGAAATGTTCAGAATTAAATTCTAGTCTACCCTCATTTTGCATATTTTTTTGAAGATAAAATAAAGG
This sequence comes from Colias croceus, assembly GCF_905220415.1. Taxonomy (NCBI): domain Eukaryota; kingdom Metazoa; phylum Arthropoda; class Insecta; order Lepidoptera; family Pieridae; genus Colias; species Colias croceus. The sequence goes on along the minus strand of NC_059558.1, from coordinate 8,500,389 downwards.
CTGAGTTACTACATACTCTTAAATTAGTTTTTATACATTTACTACTACTTAATAGTTTGGCCGGGATATATACGTAAATTGAAGTAAATATAGCCTATGTACATTCAATAAAAAGTTTGTACTGCTAAAAGAATTTTCTAAATCGTTTTCTTAGGTTTTAGTTATAACTTATAACTATCTATTATTCTATACTATGACAGTAGTATTCTTAAAATATGATAAATCTTCTTTTAGTATAGAGCATAGACTTCTTTTATTTTTTTTTAGTTTCAAGTCAAATTAAAAGCCTAGTCATAGAAATAAGCACAGACAATGTGCATACTTATAGTTATTTTATTTATACAGTTAATTCAGTTTCGTTTATAGAAGGAACTTGATGTTTATAAACTTTCAAGTAGCGAGAGTGGTCTGCTTGATCAAGAGCTACGACACAACGATGAAATATCTTCAAATTGATTAGTTTTTACTGATATTTTGTAGTTGAGAATATATTTTTATTATTTACTATTTTAATGGAACTATATTATTAGTAATTATAGAACTTAAGTGATTGGAATCCCGTCAGATATAGGTGTAATCAGGGTGTAATAGTGTTGTGTTTTTAACCCTAGAAAGATAATCATATTGAGTAGTACGGGAAAGAGAGTCATGCGTCAAATTTACGCATGTTTTTTAGTTAGCTCTAAGTCGAGGTATATTGTTTTTTTTTCTATAAATTGTAAGTTATTATATATTAACAGTTACATTAGAATAATTAATATTACAAATAATTTATTTTTAATTATTTTTGTACGTATAAAATAACGAAAACATTAAACGTCTGCTTTAAATCTACAATTCTTGTAACACGTATTATTTCTAATAAAAACTTATTTTTGACCACAATTATCAGACTTTTTTATATGTTATATATATGTTGTACATATAGTTATATAAAAAAATAGTGAGAAACAAGTTTAGCACATATCAACGTATGCTCACGACATATAACTATGCTACATTTTTTTCAGGAGGCATTTGCCTTTCGTCATATTTCAGAAGGACAAAAACTATAGTAAATACGTTTTTTTTTACTGAAGGCCTCCTCAATACTTTCTTACGATGCACCAGATACTTCATTTGGCAAGAAATTGGAGATATTATCACGCAAATATTTTATCAAAACTGGTGATTCTAAACACCCACGCATAACCAAAGAAGACAGTTCCATGCATCTATATTTCATGTTTTTTTGACTCAGATGTTTCTGTGCTTTGTTGTTAACATTGTGGCTATAAATTTAATATGCAATATGCAGGCAATTTTATTGATTCCATAAAATAAAGCCATTGGCCATCTCATTGTCTTCCTACTATTGAACATCAGGGAACACATTCGGTCTAATGTATCTACTCCGCCTTTTGCTTGAATGTAATATATTATCTTTGCTTTGTACCTCATCGGGACAAGCTTCTTCTGCTTCATTTATTTATTTATTTATTTCATAACAACAAGTAATTAACAGGTGTAAAACCCAAAGCATTACATGTTTAGTTTAAAATAAAATATTAAAATAGGATAAGTTTACAATTTTCATTAATCATCGACTTAAGAATTTAAAAACATTCGATTTAAACGTATTTAAGGACGTATTAAATAAATCTGTCTCGGGTAGCAGAGCGAGCAAGTCGTTTACCAATTTTACCGAGCGCACCAAGGGGGCGTTACGGCCAGACACAGTTCTTACACCTTGCTGGACGGCAAGGAAATCACGACCCCGACGTAGTCCCAACCCAGAAGGAGCCGCTACACTATAAATGAACTTTGGAGGAATTTTAAAAGAAATTCGTTCAAGACTAAATGGGTTATCTATACCACCATTTAGCACCTGATAAACGTGTACTAGTAAAATGTATTTTCGCCTCGATTCCAGACTGAAAAAGCCTGTCATACCGTACACATACAGAGATGGGTACATGTATGGATAGTATCCATACATTTGTCTAAATACATATCTACAAAACTTCTTTTGGATTTTTTCTAACATAAGGATATATTTTTTTTCATGTGAATCCCAGATAATACAATTATATTCTAAGCAACTTCGAACGTATGCCTGGTAAAGAGAAATAGTACATTTTATGTCAGAAAAATTATTGCCAGTTCGAATTATAAAACCGAGCGTTTTAAAAGACTTATTGCATATATTAACGATATGCTCCTTAAATTGTAACCGAGAAGAAAAAGTAACTCCTAGATCTTTAATTGTTGTAACGCGCTGTAGACACTGTCCACCTAAATAATATGTGTAATCGATTGGCATTCGAGACCTCGAGTAGCTCATTATTTTGCATTTACCAATATTAAAATATAAGCGGTTTTCTACACCCCATTCCAAAACAGACTCAATGTCACGCTGCAAAGCCTGGTATTGGGTATGATTATTTACTCCCATATAAATTCTTCTGTGTCACTTTACTCGTCATCTTCATCGCTTTGCATAAGAACGGCTAGTATACAATATTCTTAAAATTTTCTATCCCCAATTGTTTTCTATATTTGCTTCAATATGTATAAAAATAAAATTTTAACATAAGTCACAATATACAGTAATAATAAGCTAAAAAATATTCAAACTACCATAGAAGTCAAAATCTTAAAAGTCACGGACAAAGATAATCATGCGTAATTTTGACTCACGTAGTCGTTATATTTCAAAATCGGTTACTCTAACTTTATTGACACGTATACCATAGGGTAGCTCTCAGTGACTTATGAAATGTCCTATAAGCACAGTTATGGATTCGCGACATTTAAAAAGATACAGCTATATATCGAAAACGCAGGAGTCATTTTGACGCAGACTATCTTTCTAGGGTTAAAGGGGTGATATAGGATGAAATTTTATATATGAAAGAGAAATAGTTCAATGAGCTAGTTTGTATTATGAGTGTTGGCGAACCTATTGAATGAAACAAACAATTAATATTCCTTCAAACTAATTTTTATTTGTTCTTATAAATAAAGAACGTTTTAAAAACTGTTTAGTCTAAAAAAACATTAAAGATATATTTTTTTGTTGCTTAAATATAACAAACAGAATAATAATATGCGAATAAAATAACGCTTCCTTATTTTTTGTGCAAAAGTTTTTTTCATTTCAATTACTATAATGATTTTATAATGCGACTCTTTATTCTTTATATTTGAGTATATTTACAGCGACACTATGTTCTCGACCGACTTCAAAAAAAGAAGGCGGTTCACAGTCGACAGTATTTCTTGGCTTGTTTACCACAGAACTTTCGGCAGGGTGAACCGATTTTGATGATAACTTTTTATTTGAAAGCTTCCTTCCTGTATAGACCTATTTAAATAGTCTGTTTCTGACAATTTCAAGGTGGTTTCGTTTATTGTGCAGAATTAATATAATTATTTTCTACCTTGCCGAAGTTTAGTCATATTTCAAGACATCTAATTTGCAGTAAATTACTAAAAGATTTCAATTAGTATTTGCTTTCTAATAGATAAGATCAGAATTATTAATTATGCATGTTATATTTATTTCTATCCACATTAGGCTTGGAAGCTAAAAGCTAGATCTAAAATTAGAGCTAGGTAGCCTAGATGTCCATTGTTCGAATTGTCACTGGGATGAATGTTAGTTTAACAAATGATAAGGGGTCGTTCAACGATGTGTGATTAATTTTAAGTTTTAACCAATTACACCAGAAGGCGGGTTATGTTTTTCTATATAATATGTAAGTATTTTTGTTACATTCTGCTCTCAAAGGAAATACAGCGGATGTCTTGAAAGTTCTTTTTCACTTAATAGTTAAACATTTTAGAGACAGCTGAAAAATACCAAAGTTACGATAATATGATCTTCAAACTCAAACTCAAACATTTATTTATTCAATAAGACTTCTTCGAGAAGCACTTTTGAAACGTCAATACATATTTTTAACATTTACCACCGATTGGGATAGCAGTATCTATGGAGAAGAATCGGCAAGAAACTCCATAGTTGCTCTTTTAAATCATTTCAGTATTACAATTTAATTTTACAAAATATGTAAGTAACTGTACGTATATAATATTATACATACATAATATCTTCTACTACAAAAAACACCATACCTACCGAACACATTTATCTATTAATTCGTGCACAACACAACTTTGCACCAATCTCACAAATAAGAATCAATCACATATCAATCACAACGCACAAACGCACAACACTGACACATACACACCGTATCTAACACATTTACCTTCTAATTTGTGCAACAATCACACAAACACAATACATGATTGATCACATTGACACACACACCCGCGTAATAATCAGCACTCTCACACATTACACACACATGCCGAATCACATTTAAGTATTAATTTGTGTACAAACACACACACACAAGCAATATCAATCACATTTGCCTACCGTATCAATCACATTTACCGACTAATTTACACACACACCCACACACACACACAAACACCATATCAATCACGTGTAGCTATTAATTTGTGCAAGTCAGCATTGGGGCGTCGGCGGGTCGTTGACCCCGTATCGATTGAGGGAACTGGGTCAGCCGGTCTGTGGCGGGATGTGTATCTATAGCAGGGGATGCTAAAAAGAAAAAAAAAACTGGCCAGTACTAATATATATTTTTTAATAAAAAGCAAGGCTAGGTCTAACTGTGAGGAGAAGAAAAAAACTAAATAATTAAAAAAAAGTCGGCTACCGATATTTAATATCTATTAATTTGGGATAATTAGGAATATTTTAAGAATAAACTAAAGAAATACCAACTTATCATTATCCCTGTAACCTGTACGTGTACCCACAAAATTAAGATTAATGATATATATCTTGGCAGAATAAGCTTACTTGTCTTACGTTTTTGAGATATTAAAAAACTTACTATAATAAAATGGTGTTAATGCTTATAATATTTTTTACTGCCATATTATATTATACTCAATGTTACATATTATATTATCCACATTCGACATCTTCAGCTAGAGTATTTAGTAGAGGGAAGAAAGTGACAGTAACAAATTACAAAAATATTAATTGTTTTTTTTATAAATATTCCATACATACATATAAACATCGTATTCAGAGAATATTTCAAACAGTATTTTTTCTCTAAGATTTTTTCTATGGCTAATTTGACGCATACGTGTTACTTCGGAAAAAAATTCGCTTGTAATTTAAATTATAATATTATGTTAAACAAAAACTACAGTTTTTGTTTCAACTTTGCGTGATTTTAAAATAATAACAACACTCAATAGACATGAATTGCAAAAAAAAATTATAGAATTTTGTTTGACTTTTACCTATAGAAAAATTTACCACGAAAATGTTCTTATTTGTAAGCACATACCTATTTTGAATACATTATTTATTATGTTGAAAATAATACAAAAAATGACTATGTATAGTTTTTATTTAATTATAAATCTATTATGAAATATTATCTGATATCTTTTTCTCAATAGATTTAATTAATTTACGGTTTCTAAAACTTCTCAAATAAAATAACTTCCATAAAATAAAACATATTTTTATTTAAACACAGCGTAATCCACGCTTAGATTTGCCGACACACAGCATTTTATTAATATATCGTGAATATATCTATCCAAATAGTTTATTAATTTATCTATCAAAAACATTCTAAATGAGCATAAAACAGAAGGCTTAGGTGGATTCTATATAACACACAGTCTTAATGTATCCCTAATCTGTATTAACACGAATCCACCCCTAAATAAATTACTTGAACTTAACACGACACTCAAGCATGACCCTTATCTCTGTACAGCTAAGGATTATTACCGTGTGCCTGTATTTCAAATTGATACGTACTATCTGGGTGGGAGAGCTTAAATCTTCTTGCAGTTGAAACTAATTGATGCAGTGGTGAATATTGGATTCTATGTCTGGGAGGATAAAGTTTTATTTGCTTTGATTCATGCCGAGTTAAAATTTAATACTAGTTAAATGTATTCTTCGCGACAATATCTTTATCTGAAGACATTTTATATACTTAAATGAAATAAGAAGTTCATGTTCTACTGCCTCGCCTTTGTCCATTTAATTGAATGTATGATCTAGATTATTTTTTTCATAAAAGTAGTCTTAATTACCGCTCTTATGCGCTCACTCACATTAGCGAAAATGCCGTCATAAATAGTTTAGCTTTATGACTGAGGCTTTCTGTCTAAAAAGGGGAATAAGTATTGTTAAAAAGATATATACGATTTATTATAAAAAATCGTTAACCCAAAATTTTATTATGCTTTTACATACACGCATAAATTGACAATAAATACTAGGTTTTAGAGGTATTAAAAATCATATGAAAAGAACCCTAAAAAGTTAATTTAGTCAGCCGTGCTCTAAACCGCGTTACGCGACACGCGTACTTACGTAAAAGCTCTTACCTTTACGAGGCAATATAAAAATATTAATTTGCAAGATTTCTGTTCGAAATGACTGGGACTTCCAGTGTTACCTTGTTAACCGACTGCGGAAAGAGGTTATGGTTTTAGTGTGCATGAATGAATGAATGAATGAAAACGCTTTATTACACACCATTATTATTAATAGGAAAAAGACTACTTTTTATGTAAACGAGCTATTTCACGTCATACTTAATTTAAAATGGTGACAACATATTTTTTGTACTTTAATTTTGTCTGTATTATCATGAAAATTAATCAGATTCCTTAACACTTGTAACACTTAACATCAAGTTGCCCACCTGCCCCTTTGCTTGCTCTGACATAAAAAAAATAAAGTCTTATCAACTGTCTTAATTTTCTAAATACTTATTGCAACCGGCGGTTTCTCCCTGAAAATGAAAATCCTATTGTCTTGTTAAGTCATATATATAATATCCATTTAAGACAATCATACAATTACTCGCAGTCCCTACAAAAAGAAACCAGAACATTCCACACAAGGGTGTATCCGAGTCCCTATCTCAGATATAAAAAAGATATAAAAGCAAAGTAATTGGGCAAGTGCCGTAAATGCGTATAAAACGATCCCTGCTGCTTGTGGCTTTGGAGTCAAGATCAGCTTTTTTGCAGGATTAAAAGACATTCGTATATAGCCTATAGGTAAGTTATAGCCCTTCGTAAGAGTAAAAGAAGAAAGGGAATACATTTATTTTTGCAAATAATAAGAAAGACATCCAAAGCAAAGTATTCAATATAAAAATAACTTTATTCTTTTCTAACTGTTTGTCCCGGCTTCGTTCGCACTGAACGGGAAAAATAGTACGCAGTAAAGAACTGCTGATTTCTTTGAGAATGCGAGGCTGTAAGATTTTCCTATACCAAAAATTTATCAACGCGGTTAAGGAAGTTTTCGCTTCAAAAATATAATCCATGCTTGTCTGGGTGTAGTTTTTACTGTAAAAAAAACTGCCAAGCAATTATTGTGTTATATCTTAACAAACAAACAGAAAATCAAATCATTCCTCCTTGATGGTTTGAGATTCAACAAGCATATCTTAAACATATCAAAAAATTGTTTCTATCGGCTAAAACTGCTCTATCGTATTAGACATTCATTAAGTGTTAATGTTAGAAAATTGCTATGTGAATCACTTATATTATCCAAATTTAATTATGCTGATACGGTAGTTGGACCTAGGTTGCTTACATCCACGAAAAAAATTGCGCAACGGGTGCAAAACGCCTGTGCCCGTTTTTGTTATGAAATACCCTACCGTGATCATGTAACACCATTTTTGTCGAATAACAATTCTCTAAAAATGGAGTACCGTACCCACGTGCATCTGGCCACGCTTCTATTTAATGTTTTAAAGTACAGAGTGCCTGTGTATTTGTACGACAAACTGAAATGGCTGGCGGATCATAATACAGCCTACCAGACTCGTCACGCAACTTCTTTATTAGAAATACCTCTTCACAGAACATCCGCATTTAGGGGGAGTTTTAGATATCAAGCTTCAAAATGCTGGAACGACCTACCGCCGCCTATTCGTTCCCAACAAAGCGTATTCTCTTTTAAAAACAAACTGAAGTCTTATCTTCTTGACATTCAAAAGCGCAATCAGAAATTTTAACCCCATCAAACTGTCCTTTATTGATTAATTTTCTTTTTGTCAAAATACACTCACTTTTACAAATTTCATATAAATATAAATGTGTATGTATCAATATCTGAATATATTATATTGCTGACTTTTATTTATGTATATTGAATTTTATGTGCACAAATTTAATTTAATATTACACAATATATATATATATATATATTATTCATTTACTTATTATATTATGTATTTATAAAGTATATATATCGATTCAATTATATTTTTACTTGCATATTGTTGGATACCTTAGTCTGAACCTTGGATCATTAAGTAAGTAAGTTACTTAATGATCTTGGGTCTGAACGGAAATACATCTACTGTCAATAAGACATCCTAAGGCGGCCACTGAAAATCAGTGATAACACACTGAGTGGTTGGCCTAATTATGGCATACGTACTTATATCTTTTAAGTTCCTTTTTTCTTAACTAAATTGTATCTTTTTTTATGTGTCCATAATAAACTTATTTCATTTCATTTCATTTCATTTCATTTCATTTCATTTCATTTCATTTCATTTCATTTTCATTTCATTTTCATTTCATTTCATTTCATTTCATTTGATGAGGAATAGTAAGTTTCTTCCTTTAAGTCATTGACCAAATAACAAACAGGTATATATTTTCATACCGGTATTGTGAATGAAAATAAATTGACGGGGCGTGGTGACCAATCTAGACTAGACCGTGCGACGACTTGTACCCTAGGTCACGGATTCATTAGATTAGTTTCGAAATTTAATACTTTATAATATTTAGAAATATAATTTTTCTCATTCAACAAAGAAAAAAATATTATAAAGATGTACTTATTACCCAGATCAATAGGTAGTAAATGTTATAAAGAATTATCATAATCGGCTCTTCCGTTCCAAAGATTAACCTCTACAAACATACAAATAATCTTTTCCATACAATCCAATCGATGAATTGGTAACCTCGACATTCGCTTTATTAAATAGATGATTGATATCAACTATGACCATAAAACTGAATCATTTTATGTGGATTTTATATGACATCACCATTTGCCATATGAGATTTAGCTCGAATCTAAACCAAATTGATATCTAATCTATGTATTTATAATAAACATTATTTTTTAATTATTAATGTCTAACAATTTTTATCTTAATAACATTAACATCTAACTATCAACTACTAGTTTTCCATTCACGGCTTGGACGGCTTCGTTTAAAACAAAGTGAATTATAAACCTTCCTCTAGAATGAGTGCCGTGAACGCAATGGACTGCATTTGGACGATATTATTTTTAAGAAATAAATTCCCATATTATGCACTTTGATAATTAATAAACATTTTTTCAATACACCGCTTACTTTTTTTTTTATTCATCCCCAAAATATAAACTTTCTTTTGAGACACCCTGTATTAGTAATAGATATACATATTTTCACCTCGCATTTCTCACAGTTATACATAAAAATGCACAAAGTCACATTTTTTATTGACCAAAGAAATGTACAAAAATTGGTAGATAATTTCTTGAATTCATAAGTATTTTTATGTCTTCGTTATGTTAAAATATCTTGCAACCCTAATCTTGTTTATACACATTAAATCTTATAATTATACTATAAATAAACTGTTTTTAATGAAGCGGATGTAATAAATATTTATGTACCAACAACAGGTTTAGTACCTAATTTTATTAATTATATTCTTTTAAATATTCGCCTTCCGTGAGATATTTAAAGTAGAGTATCTTTCCTATAAGACAAAGATTTTCTTTTATGTAACTCGCCTACCTATTCTTGTAAATGCCAGCTTTATTAAAAACTTTGTAAAATAAGAAAAATAAATACTCTGCTAAAAATATCTGTCCAATCATGTCTTAAGTAGGAAATAAGAATACATACCTATAAATATTTCCAAGCAAAATTTTCCTTTAAAAAGTCCATCGGGCTATATTAAATTAGTTTAATAACGTAATAAATGTTTTGCTAGAGGTTTAATAGAGGATCAAAATTCAACTTTCTCTTTCCATATTTCCTTATCTTAGAAGCAATTATAGTAAAACTAATACTTATACTTTTTTTATTTATTATAGTACAACATTAAACACATTCAAATAAAACACTTAAAATACGACTAAAGAAGACCGGATGTTAAACATATTAATACCATTAAAATGTGAACATTAATAATCTGTTATAAAAAAAATATTTAATAATTCGATATTTGACCACAAAATTGGCAAAAAAACAATTTATCAGAACATACGTAGGTAACCAATATGGTCGTGAACTTGGACGACCAATGTTGACCTTCGCTAAGGATTTACCTTTTTGGGATGCGCATGCCCATATTTAAAAGGAAGTTTATAATATGTAGGTAAATATGTATTTACTGAGATTGTATATTTTGACTTATTTCCTTGTGAATTTAAAATATAGTTTTTGCGTGAAGATATTATGTAGTTACAATACTAGATTTTTGAAATCTTACGAATTTGTATATACATATATTTGTTAAAAACATGTATGCTTTTTTAAAAAGTGCACAAAGCCGACTTGTAGTATAAAAATATAATGTTTTTTTATTTAAGTAAATTGATACGATAATTTTAATAAAAAAATACATTATTGGTTTTACCAGTTGTATTTTTATGAACTACCACGGAAAATATTTATTTAATTTCTCAAGGTAAATGTAGAATGCCCGATGTTATTTTTAGGTTTTGTTGTCAACAAAAATATTTCCAATTAAGTACATACATACATAAAATTATTATCTATACGTACGAGTACTTTTATATTTATATCCAAATCTGGAAATGAATACGATGATTGAATAAATATGAAAATTGATAAATCATGTACGTTTTTGCGTTTATTTTGTTGGTTTTTCGAAAAAACCAATGTTGATAAAAATAAAAAATGGTAAATGTCAAAAACTTTATTTTACATTTATACAAACAGTACGTTTATAAAAAAAGAAAATATGTACTTACTTTACTTATTTATGGTGGTGATAAAATGAATACATACATAGTTTATTTTTTAAAGTTTATTGTTTATTGTTTATATTATAGGATTTTCAACCAGTACATGCAAACCTAAAATATTAATAAGAGAAACCGCGGGAAACAAAAACTGTACAAAAACCTTACAAAAACTGTATTGACGTAATAACAATATCTATTTAAAAATAATAAAATTGGATACATTTTCGTAAACATTCCAATAGGCATGCGATTTACCAATAAACTGTATCACGGTCAAAACTTTCAACACAACCACTTTGTTATTTTTTAACTGACACAATGCGGAAATTATAAAACCGATACAAGTAGTTCTAATTTAAACGAGGTTCAGTGGTCAAGTGTTACAACTATGTTCTAGTTTAGTTTAGGACTCTGAAAATAGACTAATTATAGAGTTGTAAGCTGAAGAGTTTGTTTGTTTGAACGCGATTATGTTTTAAATATATATCATCACGTTGAGACCAAAAGGAACGGAGAAATGCGGGTGAAACCGCGGCCACGGGGCACAGCTAGTATATTATAGAGCTGAAGAGTTTGTTTGCTTGACGCTGCTAATATCAGGAAGCACGGTTTCGTTTTGAAAAATTATTACACTGTTGAATAGTCCGCTTATTGAGGAAGGCTATAGGCTATTTATCATCACGTTGAGACCAATATAGGAACGGAGCAATGCGGGTAAAACCGCAGGGCACAGCTAGTACCTCAAAGATCTGTGAAACTGTATATTAAATGTTATAAAAACAATTTGATATTGTCTTTATCTACTGAGATATAAGACTTAATAAATATTTACTTACAATTTATTAAGATGTTCTGTACATAACGAAGAACACACAATACACGAGAATTTCGTTTTTAAGGAGTTAATAAATTACTCAACGAATACAATATAATTTATTAAAAGAAAATTGTATAGGAATACTAAAACGCTGAATACTAATATGCTCATAAATAATTATTAATTACTCATTCGTCGTGTTACTTTTTGTAGTATCAGTTTAAAATATTACATCCAATTTTCAAGTTCAATAACAGAATAATATCTAAATTATTATAAGCCTTAATAATTCATTTTAATATTTTTTATGAATAAAGAAGTATACAAAAATATTATAATTACCGATAAATCTTTATCTTTTTAGTAGATAGGTATAATATTCTATCTAGAAACACAGCTACTATAAAAACAATTGCTATTAATTCCAATCGGACCGTGACCTTGCCCGTCTTTATAGCATAATATACGTCGCTTTTATCATAATTATGTAAGTATATATATATATACTTGTATGTTTTACGATTCGATCCTTTATATGAGTTTAAACGAGTCATATCGTCAGTTGATAGGATGGCGTCCAAAGCAAACGTTACGGTCAACGTGCTGCTAATATCCGTCGCCATTATACTCGGTAACGTGGTTCGATTTAAATTCTTGCCATTCAATAACGACACCAAGAAATCTCTAGGTTATCCCAAAGATAGTCTTCTCAATTTTACTGAATTAGCGGGAAAATATGGATATATATCTGAAGAGCATACAGTGATTACAGAAGACGATTATGTGTTGACGATCTTTCGGATTGTGCGTGGGAGGAATTGCCATGGGAGGATCAGAGAACCACCGGTGATTCTTATGCATGGCCTGCTGCAGAGTTCTGACGCGTGGCTCGATGCAGGACCTAATGCGGGGCTGGCGTACCTTCTCGCTGATGCCTGCTACGACGTGTGGGTTGGAAACCAGCGCGGCAACTACTACGCTCGCCGGCATTTACACTACAACCCGGATAAGCACCCGCAATTTTGGGATTTCTCTGTCGATGAAATTGGATTATACGACATCCCTGCTACAATCGATTATGTGCTTAATTACACGGGGCTCCAGAAGTTGAATTACATCGGATACTCTCAAGGTTCTGGCACGTTTTTCGTCATGTGTTCAGAGAGACCTGGCTATTGTGATAAAGTGAACCTTCTTATCGGATTAGCTCCAGCTGCAAGACAGACGTACACTAAATCTGTGATCTATAGAATAGTAAGTACAGGAATTTCAACTTTTGAAACGGCTTTGACAAGTACTGGTCTTCAAGAGGTATTTGCAAAGGGTGCGTTAGGGCAAGAGCTGCTTGGCTTTATATGTCAAGTCGGTGCCTTATCAGAGCCAGTATGTGGTACCGCTGAAGGCTTATTCGATTCTTTCCACCCTGGCTCTATATCGAATGAAACTTTAAGAGTCATGTTTGGACATTTTCCCGCCGGCACGTCCGTTAGAAACATGGCCAGGTACGGGCAGAGCATGATGACTGATAAATTCCAAAAGTTTGATTACGGTAAAGCGAAGAATTTGAAGAAATATGGCTGCCAAGAACCTCCTAAATATAATTTAAATAGTGTCACAGTGCCCATGGTGATTATGTACGGAAAAAATGACTATTTAGTGGACCCAAAGGACATAAAATGGTTGGTGGATAATTTGCCAAATGTGCTTCAGGTCAAACAAGTAGCTGATCCTCTGTGGAATCATTTCGACAACACATACAGTCGGTATACAAATGAATTGATTTTTCCCACTGTTCATCATTATTTACTAAAATTCAGCAGATGATACAACTAAATGCAAGTTCATATAATATTATGTGATATTTTTTAAATTATACATGCATTAATAGCTCTAGTATAGTGTAAGGATACGAATCTGTGATAATAAAATAAGTTTTTAAATGTATTTTATTTCCTTATTTATTAACGTAAGACTTCCTGTTTGCTTGAGAGGGAAAATCGCAAATATATCATATTGTATGCATTTATGTGACAGTGGTCTTGAATACCTTGAATATAGTAGGAAATATTTTAGTTTTTAATATTATTTTTAAAGATTTGTGACTGGAATATTGCAATAAGTAAGGCAAGGGGTTATCTTA